>NC_092596.1:215000-337500 GCF_047663525.1 Anas platyrhynchos
CTCCCTCTGCCAGGCACAGGCCTTTTTGTCTTAATCCCTTGTAAGAAAACTTGCAGAGGTATATTTGCCCATTTGCAGGTAGCTTGTGCTCCTCTTGCAGCGATGGTGTACTTAACCCAGTATTTGTCCACGAATGACAACCCCTGTGGTTAGGCAAGGAGTTAAAAGTTTAAACAGCAAAAATCCCATGGCTTGCTGTAGCTGAGCAAACCTCCTCCTTGGCCTCCTCCTCCACCGCCTCCTCCTCTGCCACCTTCTCCTCCTCCTCTTTTTTTGTTTTTATTCCTTTTTATTTTGGCTTCCGCTTCCGCTTCCACCACCACCACCACCACCACCACCACCACCACCACCACCACCACCACCACCACCACCACCTCCTCCTCCTCCTCCCTCCCCTGTCCAACACTCTGGCTCCCACTGCCCCCCTTTGGCCCATTTATAGGGAGGAGCAGCCACATCCCCGATTGATGACAAGCCTTTTGCATAATAGCTAACAATCGCTACCCAGGCAACCAGGCCACAAGCAACGCATCACAGAGCATCATCAAGTTGCTAGGAGCAGCCAGCTGCTACCTTACAGGGCTACTGTGCCATGGTCCTGTGGGGTGACAAATGGAACTAGAATTAGGAGCAGCGGTCAACGCTCACCACCAGAGAGGGTCTTTTGTTTTGGAGTCCTCCGCCTCCTCCTCCTCCACCTCCTTCTCCTCCTCCACCTTCTACTCCTTCTCTTTTGTTTTTTTGTTTTTTTTGGCAGCCTCCTCCTCCACCACCTTCTTCTCCTCCTCCACCTTTTTTTTTTTTTCTTTTTTGCCACCACCTCCTCCTCTAGTATTCTACTATTTCTCCACCACCTTCTTCTCCTCTTCCACCTCCATCGTGTCCCTCTGCCTATCCCTTGCTCACCTCCTCTTTTGTCACCACTCCTACTCATGCCGCCACCTCCTCAATCTTCTCCGCCACCTCCTCCTCCGCCACCTCCTCCACTGCCCCCTTCCTCTCTTACTCCCCCTTTTCCACCTATGCCTCTTCCTCATCCTCCTCCTTTTCTGTTTCCACCTTCTCCCATCTCCCCTCTCCAACACTCTGGCTCCCACTGCCCCCCTTGGCCCATTTATAGGGAGGAGCAGCCACATCCCCGATTGATGACAAGCCATTTGCATAATAGCTAACAATCGCTACCCAGGCAACAAGCAACGCATCACAGAGCGTCATCAAGATGATAGGAGCCACCAGCTGCTACCTTACAGGGTCACAGTGCCATGGTCCTGTGGGGTGACAAATGGAACTAGAATTAGGAGCGGTGGGCAGCGCTCACAGCCATAGCCTCCCAGAGAAGCCGCCTTGGCGCACCTGGTTCCTGGCAACTCCTCCTGCCATTTCTGGGCTCACGATCATTGCTACCAGCATGCCTTAGCAAGGAGCATGCAGAGGAAGTTGGCCAGGAAGCTTCTGCCGAGGTGGAGGAGGCTGTGGAGGAGGAATAGTCAGTGGGGCTGGAGAAGGAGAAGGAGGAAGAGGCAGTGGAGGTGGAGGAGGTGTTGGAGGTGCAAGAGGCAGGGAAGGAGGAGAAGGAGGAGGAAAATGAGAAATAGGATTAGCAGGCGGGGGGCGAGGAGGACGCGGTAGACAAGGAGGAGGCAGTGGACAAGAAAAAGGCCGTGGACGATGAGGAGGAAGTGGAGGAGGAGGACGTGGTGGAGGTATCATAGAATCATTATTGTTGGAGGAGACCTTCACATTTGTCCGGTCTAGTCATCACTGTACTACCAATGTCACCCAATAAACCATGTTCCTAAGCACCAGCTCCAACCTTTCCTTGAACACCCTGCTCCTCTGGGGCCTCCTCCACAGGTCGCAGCCTCCTCTAGGGCAGATCCACCTGTTCCAACGGGGGCTCCTCCACGGGGGGGCTGCAGCGTGGGGATCTGCTCCACGGGGGACCCATGGGCTGCAGGGGGACAGCCTGCTCCACCAGGGGCCTCTCCCTGCACAGGCCGCAGGGGAACTGCTGCTGTGAGCCTGGAGCACCTCCTGCTTCCTGCTGCACGGCCCTTGGGGGCTGCACAGAGCTTTCCCACTCCTCCCTGAGCCAGACACTGCTGGGCAGCAGCTTTTGTTCCCTTTCTTAGATGGGCTCTCCCCCAGGCGCAAACATCATCCTTTTGCTCTGCGTTCTGGGCAGCAGCGGGTGGGTCCCTCCTGGAAGGAGCCTCCTGGAAGCGGCCCTGAGCTCCCATGGGGCAGCTGCTGCATTCTTCTCACAGAGGACACCCCTGCAGCCCCCCGCTCCCACAGCCTGGCCACGCAAACCCAAGCCAAGACACTGAGCGAGCCTCCCTGATTGCCAGCCAGCAGCTGGCTCAGCCTGGGACCCCAGGCCAGTGCCCACAAGACTCTCCTGGGCCTTCCAAAGCAAGCCTTGTGGGGATGGAGCACCCACAAAGAACGGACTCACACAACAGGACTCCTTGCCAACACCGCCTCACAGACACCTGGGCCTTGAGCAGGTAGCTCCCCTTGAGCGAGCTCATTTCCTTCCCAGGAGCTGAAATGTGCCGTTTCGGGGGCATTTGGGGGCTACAGCGTGCTGCTAAGAGGGATGTTGGAGCTCCTGCAGGGCAGTGCTTCCACTAAGGCAAGGCCTTTTCTGCATCTTCTACTGCCCTGCAAGCGAGGATGCTTGGGGCACACAAGAAGCTGGCAGGGGACACAGCTGCAGGGATTGCAGGGATTCCTAAAGTCATAGCCAAATCCAAGAAAGAGAGGAGGACGTGATGCTTTTGATAGAAAGGAGCTGGGTTTTGGGGCAAAATCCGTCCCTTTTTCTATCCCGGAGACACCCAAGGGCGTAGGACAGCAGCACTGCAGGGCAGCAAGAGATGCTGTGCATTTCTCTCGTCGCCCTGAGACAGCCACTGGGTGACGATGGTGCCAAGCGTCTTGAAAGAGACCTTGCTTTCTCAGGCCCAGGTGTCCAGCTGCACACCAAGGCCGTCCCTGGCTTCCAGGCGCAGTTGCCAGGCCCAAGGCCGAGCTCCTCTGCGAACCCCCAGCCCAGCAGACCTTGCTCCTGGCGTTGTGGAGCAGCCATTTCACGGGAGCCTTTTCTCCTGGCAGTCAGCTTAGCGCCATTAGCTCTGCCAGCGGGACGCCTGAGAGCCGTGGGAGCTCAGCAGAGAGTCACTGTCAGCCTTGGAGCTCAGAAAGGTGGGTGGCCACAAGTACCCTGAGCGTCCAGCTCGCATTGAGGACTGCTGCTGGCACTCGAGGCGTGGAGGTCGGCATGGTGCAATGGGAGACGCCACTGTCCTGCTGGTGGGACAAGAGACACTGATGTGCTGCTGCTGCAGGAGGAGACTTGAAGGTGCTGCTGCTTCGAGGTGCTGAGGAGCGGGCAGCCTCCATGCCGGTGGCTGAGCTGAGCATGCTCCTGTTCATTAGCGCTCTCCCCTTCCTCTCTTTTTCCGGAGGTGGAGAGAGAGAAACGCATAGATCTCTTTCTTTCCCGGTAGGAAATGGAAGAGCTTCGTATCTACATATTAGCCAGACTCTGCCTGGCGCCCTTGGGACTGGGGATCTGTGTTGATCTGTAAGAAAGAGCAATCGTCAGCACAGCAAATCCCCGTGACCTTGTGTCTATCAGCATCGTCCAAATCCCTCTCTAGAGCTGTGGGCTGGCTAAGCTGTGTGTTGGATGGTGAAAGTGGGAAATGGGAATGGGTTGGGAAAGGATGTGTGCGCCGAGAAATCCTTGCTGGGATGGGAAGACTTCCTTGGGGTGGAAAGGCATTGGGCTCGGAAATGAAAGAGATGGGAAATGTTCTCTGGGTTTGAAAGCATTGGGAAGCAAAAGCATTGGGATGGGCAGTCACTCCAGGGATGGGAAAGTACTGGGATGGGAAATCTTTAATGGGGTGGGTAACATTTATTGAAGTAGGAAAACCATGGGGAAGTCCTCCAAGAGAGGGGAATTCTTTGGGAAGAGATCTCTTTGGATGAAGGGAAAAATCTGTTTGTGTTGATGGGAAATCTTTTGTATGGGAATCTGTTCTCATGTGAACTTGTCAGGATGGGAAATGACCATGAGGATGAAAGCTGGTCCTGGGCTGGGAAATGCTCAGGACGGGCAAGAGGCGGTGTGGAAGCGTCGTGGGCATGGCAAGTGCTGCGTGGGAGGGAAAGCCTGCTGGGGATGGCCAAGTCTTGCGTTGGGCAGCCTGCTTGGCTCCAAAGCCTGCAGTCCTCCCCAAGATGTCGGCGAGGGGCTGGTCAGCCGTTGGGACGGAACCCCCGTTGCCCGCGTTCCCCAAGCAACCGCCCCACTCTCCAGCCACCATGGCAGGTCCAGCAGCCGGCTCCCGCTCCTCCCGGGGCTGCGGCCCTGCTGGCGAGCCCAGCGCCCCAGAGCTCAGCCCAGCGCCCTTTTTCCCACAGAGGGTTTCCCCAGACGGCTTCCGCGGCTTCCGCAGACGCAAAACTCCCCCTTCGTCGTCCCAGCCGTGCCGCCAACGGTGGCTGCCTGGCTGCTTCCCTCCCCCCCCGGAGCGACGGCGCTGCCCTTGCAGCCCCTGCAGGTACCCACCCTCCCCTCCGCACTGCCCCAGGCCACCATCTGGCACGTGGTGCCGGGGGTCCAGGGGCAGGTGCTGCAGCTCCCCGCCAGGGTGCAGCTGCCACCTGGGGGGCACCTCCCAGCCCAGGGGCACCACCTGCAGCTTGGGCAGCTCCCCGCCGCCACCATGGGGCAGCTCCCTGCTGGGGGGCAGCTCCCCGCCGTGGGGCATAACCTGCAGCTGGTGCAGCTCCCCGCTGTGGGGCAAAACCTGCAGCTGGTGCAGCTCCCAACCATGGGGCACCAGCTGCAGCTGGTGCAGCTCCCCGCCGTGGGGCAGCTCCCCCACACCGCTCCTCCCTGTGCCCCCGTCCATCAGTGGGGACAGCCCATGGTGACGGGGACACTGGTGCCCCACCATGCGCTGGGGCTGGGGCCCAGGGCCGTGCTCCATGGGGAGCTCCTGCACCCCGCAGGCACCTGCCTGCTGCAGGCCCCCGCCCAGCGCAACCCCCCGCCACCCCTCGTCCCGGGGCCTCCGCTGCGGGGGCAGGCGCTCCCCGCACCCTGCACCCTCAGCAGCAGCCGGGGGCAGCTGCCGGAGCCCTGCTTGCATGCCGTGGGGCTCAGCGAGGACCAGGGGCCCCCGCTGCCCGGCCCCACTCCTCCCGAGCCTGCCCAGGCTCCAGCGACCGCCAGCACCCAGACGGCGACGCCCGACGGTGAGTTTGGGGCTGGCACAGCCGGCCGCTTGTGGCCCCACACCCAGGGGCCATGGCAAAGCTGGCAGTGGGGGATGCTTGGGGGATTGCATTGGCTTGCTTTTTCCTCAGCGGCGACACTTGCAGAGGTGCCTGAGGAGCCCCTGGAGCTGCTGGAGCTGGGCCCCGATGCCTTCGCCAAGGCCTTTCCCCAGCTGGCAGGGGACAGCCAGCAGCTGCAGCACCTGCAGGACCAGCTCCCGGCCGACCTGGACAGCTCTGGCTTGGAGGAGCTGCTCAGCTGCCTGGATGCCGTGGAGCCCCAGGACGCCTTCGCCGCTGTCCCCAGCAGTCCTGTCCTCAAGCGCTTCCTCTCGCAGCTGCCCGACCTCTGCGAGGACATCGAGGAGCCCAGCACACAGGGACTGGCAGCCACCAGAGCGCTGGGTGAGGTCCCCTCAAGCCCTGGGCTGCACCCCGACAAGGTGCAGGCTGGGCGGGCGCTGCAGCCCCCTGCAGCTGCTGTGCCGCCACTCAGCTCCCCCCTCAAGCCTGCAGCCCGGCCCCAGCTCAGGAGAGCCCTGCCCAAAAGGCCCCCCCAGCAGGAATTCATCCCTGCCTGCAGGAGAACCCTGCCCCAGCCTCCCTTGGCTCCCCTCAAGAGGCGCCCCGACCCTGACTGCCTCCCTGCCCACAAGAGACCCCTGCCCCAGCCTCCCCAGGCTCCCGTCCAGAGCCCCCCCGACCCTGACTTCCTCACTGCCCTCAGGAGAGCCCTGCCCAAGCCTCGCCTGAGTCCCCTCCAGAGACCCTCCGACCCTGCCCGCAGGAGACCCATGCCCAAGCCTCTCCCCAAAAGGCCCCCCCAGCAGGAATTCATCCCTGCCCGCAAGAGAACCCTGCCCCAGCCTCCCTTGGCTCCCCTCAAGAGGCCTCAACTTCTCCCAGCCCTCAGGAGAGCCCTGCCCAGTCCCCCTCGCAGTCCCCTCCAGAGCCCCCCGCTCTGGAGGGGACTGCCCACGGCTCTGCCCACGCAGCCGCGCACGCTGCAGCGTCCGGCGCAGCCCCGCGGGGACTACGTGCCCTGCGTGGGGCCCTGGGCGGGCGGCGACGCAGCGCCCACACCGCTGGAGGAGCAGGAGTCGTCGGTGCCCATCACGCCGCAGCAGCGTCCCGAGCGGGAGCGCCTCAAGAAGCTGGCCCAGGAGGAGCGGCAGCGGGCGACCCACCACATGAGGATCGGCCCCGGGCAATTCTTCGAGCAGCGGCAGAAGGACCACGCCAGAGCCTACTCTTACGGCTACCCGTGACCGACCTCGGGCTTCTCCTCGACGGCCCCCGCAGCACCCAGGCCCGCTCAGCACGCAGGCAGGCACAGAGACCTCTGCAGGCACCTGCTCCAGCTTCAGCCACGCTCCTCAGCCCTTGCCCCTCTCGCTTGCCCTCTCCCCTCTCTCGTGCTGGACCTACGCACTGCTTGCCACTCTCAGGGATGGGCAACGGCAAATGCCAATGGCAAATGCGCGCGCGCCTCACCCAGGAAGGTGGCAATGGCAAGCTGGGGGGATGCTGGCAGCAGCTGGGCTGGGAAAGCTTGCCCATGGCAACTGCTGCTTGGGACACCAAAGGGCTGAGAGACAAGACTTAGCTCTTCTTTCGGGGCATTGCTCTTCTTTGCTGCCTTCTGGATTACATTCCTCTCCTTAGGTGCTCACTCAGCAAGGCCTCTGCCTGCAGCTCTTCTTGCACTGGGACACCGAGGGGATCAGAACTGGGACGTTGTTGGGATAGGAAATGATCAGTGGGATGGGAAGTGATGATGGGGATAGGAACTCATTGGCATGGGAAAAATGGGTTTTATTTGTATTAAATTTACATTTTTAAATTTTATTTAATTTCCTGGGTTTTATTTGTATTAAATTTAAATTTTTAAATTTTATTTAAATTTCTGAGTTTTATTTTTATTAAATTTAAATTTTCAAATTTTATTTAATTTACTGAGTTTTATTTTTATTAAATTTAAATTTTTAAATTTTATTTAATGTACTGGTTGTATTATTTATTTCATGAAATCCACTTTATTGACTGTGTTGTACAGTATGGCATTGTTTCATTATTAGAAAATGATAAGTATTTACTATTATTAATTAAACAATATTTACATATTTTATACATTATAAATTATCAATATTCTCATTTCTAATTTTGTTTGTTTTTATTCCTTTTCTACCCTATTAAACTCTCTTTATCCCAGTGCACTGGTTTGGACTTTAGTTTTTCTTCCGAGTCGTTGTGGATCCACTCCGGATGGGGGGACATTAGTGAACGCCTGTGTGCTTCAGATCCAAGGTCACCTTTGCCCTCAACTCAAGATCCATGTTTGCATCTGTTGTCATGAAGCAATGTTAACAACAGCAACAATTAAGTTACCTCATTTATTATTTCATGTTATTTCATGATTTCATGTTCAGTTATTTCATGCAGCCCGCTCCCGCTGCCCATGCTCAGGCCGGGCATGGATGTGGACATGGCCAGCACAGACGGCAGAAAATGGGTGCATGGCTGGATGGCTGGCTGGGTGGGAGTTGGGAATTCAGCCTTGGGATCAGAACTGGGAGGTTATTGGGATAGGAAATGATCAGTGGGATGGGAAGTGATGATGGGGATAGGAACTCATTGGGATGGGAAAAATGGGTTTTATTTGTATTAAATTTACATTTTAAAATTTTATTTAATTTACTGGGTTTTATTATTTATTTAATTAAATCCACTTTCTTGACTGTGTTGTACAGTATGGCATTGTTTCATTATTATAAAATGATAAGTATTTTATATTATTAATTAAACAATATTTCTATATTTTATACTCGTAAGGGGGTGTCGAGAGGCAGGAGACCTTTTCTCCATTAACACCAGCGACAGGACCCACGGGAACGGGGTTAAGCTGAGGCAGGGGAAATTTAGGCTTGACATAAGGAGGGGGTTCTTCACAGAGAGGGTGGTTGCACACTGGAACGGGCTCCCCAGGGAAGTGGTCACTGCACCGAGCCTGTCTGAATTTGAGAAGAGATTGGACCGTGCACTTAGTCACATGGTCTGAACTTTTGGGTAGACCTGTGCGGTGTCAAGAGTTGGACTTGATGATCCTTAAGGGTCCCTTCCAACTCAGGATATTCTATGCTTCTATGATTCTATGATACATTATAAATTATCAATATTCTCATTTCTTATTTTGTTTGGTTTTATTCCTTTTGTACCCTATTAAACTCTCTTTATCACAGTGCACTGGTTTGTTCTTATACTTTTTCTTACACTGTGGAGCCCAAAGCTGCACTCAGTACTCAGTACATGGAATACCAAGAGAGACTGCCTGGCATTTTCTCTTCTCTGCAGAAGCTCTGTTGCTAACACTGTCCAGAAATCACCACTGTCACAGACAGTAGTAGCATTCCCTCCTCCCACAGTTGGTTCTTCCCCCCCAAGACTTAGACACCATCCAGAAAAATAAGAAGAATAATACTAATACAGTAAATAAAATAAAATAAAATAAAATAAAATAAAATAAAATAAAATAATAAAATAATAAAATTAATTAAAATAGTCAAGAGCCGTCAGGAAGGCAGTGGTGCAGACTGTGGAGAGCCTGGGTTCAAATCCTTCTTCTGTGAGGCTCTGAACCTATATCCCACCACAATCTCTCTGCTAATGTATGGCAGGGAAAGGAGGAAGAAAGAACATATCTCCTGCACTTTCCATTTATTGTTGACTGACAATTCTGTAGAGTTATAAAGCCTCAATCAGTGAGATACAGGGTTCTTCTCACACTGTCTCACTGTGCCCTAAGCGGAACAGCTCTCATTTAATAGATGCTTCACCACAAAATCATGAGTCATCTGCAGTTTTGAACTTTTCTGGGATCAAGTCCCTTCAGATGGTTGAGGAATCTGCTCCAGCACCTATGTAAACTGGTGCTCTACTAAGCTAGTGAGTGAACAAGAGAGAAATCCTCTGCTAGATGACTTGACAAATTGGGTCTGAAAATAGTGTTGAGGCAGAATAGTCCACGATTTTTGCCTTGGGTGCACAGAGGGATTGGGTGTTGTAGACTTCTTTTATTCTTCATTAAGATAAACATTTTCAAAAATGTGCTTGTTCAACCTTGCTCCCACTGTGTGCATGGGAGGGAGATAACTGAAAGTGGGGAGCGTTGCTTGGATCCTGCAAGTGGCTGAGGTCCAGTGGGGTTGGAGGCTTTCTTCCTCCTTTTGGAAATGCAAAGCAACCCTGCACCTCCCCTGCACTTGCAGAAGGATCATGACAGCCCAAAGCACAGCGGCTTTGTAATTGCTGCATACACTTCGATCGGATTTACGTGGCAAGGGTTTGGTAGCAGGGGCCTGCAGGGATGGCATCTGTGAGAACAATCCAGACAACAGCCAGCTCCAGATAGCTCCAAAAGGGCCCCGGCGCTTGCCAGAGCTGAGCCAATAAGCGATGTTGTTTGCACCTCTGGGAGAGCAGATGGAAGAAGGGGGAAATACTGCTGCACAACAGAAGCTGGTAGAGAAATGAGTGAGAAGCAGCCCTGCAGCCCCCAAGGTGAGTGCAGCAGGAGGCAGGAGGTGCTCCAGGCTCACAGCAGCAGTTCCCCTGCGGGCTGTGCAGGGAGAGGCCCCTGGTGGAGCAGGCTGTCCCCCTGCACCCATGGGTCCCCCATGGAGCAGATCTCCACGCTGCTGCCCCCCTGTGGGTGGAGGAGCCCCCGGTGGAGCAGGTGGCTGTGGCCTGGAGGAGGCTGCGGCCTGTGGAGAGCCCCCGCAGGAGCAGGCCCCGGGCCGCAGCTGCAGCCATGGAGAGGAGCCCCCGCAGGAGCAGGGGGGCTGGGGGGAGCTGCTGCCCATCCGTGGGGGACCCGTGCTGGAGCAGTTTGCTCCTGGGGGATGGATGGATGGATGGAGCCCGTGGGACGGAGCCGTGTGGGAGCAGTGCTTGAGGAGCTGCTGCCTGTGGGCAGCCCGTGTGGGATCAGCTGGGGAAGGGCGGCATCCCGTGGGAGGGACCCCACGGGGAGCAGGGGCAGGGAGGGACCCTGAGGGTCACTCTGCTGAGTCTGCTTTGCCCGTCACGATACTTGTTGAGCCATCGCCCTGTCCTTATCTCAGCCCTGGAGCCCTTTGCATCGTATTTTCTCCCCCTTTCCCTTTGAGGAGGGGGAGTGAGAGAGCGGCCGTGGTGGAACTCGGCTGCCCACCCGCTTCGAACCACCGCAGTTGCAAAGTCCTGGGAAAGATTTCTTTCAAGAAATTAAACAAGGTGTTTAACAAAGAAATGCAGAGTTTCCTTTTGAAGGCTTCCTGGAGAATTGGGCTTCTTTCCTATTCCCAGCTCAGAGGAAGGGAATTGTTGATTTCACCTTCTTTTTTCTTACATGGAAATCAAAGGTGAACTGCTCTACAAGGACGGGCAACGTCTCAGAATCAAGCTCTTTTGCTCTGTAGTCCTTTCTCAAGGAAAAGATTGATCACACACCTTCCACAGATGTAGGGGAGCAGAGAATAATTTGGGAAGTACTCTAATTCAAGTCAGTTTGGGCATAGTGGTACTTCCCTAGCTGTTTCTGAGACAGACGCATTAGTAACAGAGAGTGTTGTGCCGTCACTGGGAGGCGCCTGCGGTGATGACTTCAGAAACAGAACTGAATTGTGTCACCACAGCACTTTGGCAACAGCTGCCTCCGTGCACGTTTAGCTGGGAGGCACAGAGAAGGGTGCTGGATGCGATGAAACCACGTGAGGATTTGTGGATCTCCCCTTGAGGTGCACAGAGAGGGACCATGCCCTTCTGTAAGTGTTCTGATGCTTGGCTGAGGAAAAAAATGTGGTTTTGTTGTGAATGCTTCATTGTAGTATTCTGTAGTTTGTGTCAAGTCCTTACAGAAGCCTCAAGGTTGGTACTTTGCTCAATGATGGAGCTGCACAGAGTGAGAACAGACCCAATGTACGGGTGAGGGCCTCTGCACGTTCTCTTCTTCCTACAGACGATCAACAAATAAGGGGAGACAGAGAAGAGTGTGCTGTGGTCCTCCCATAGACCGCAAGTACTAAAGCATAAACAAGAGGCTTAAGAGTCCCCCTGTCACGTTAAAATTCAGGACAGCAATGGACTTCCTCACACGGGCTGGCCTGTCGACTAGTGTCTCAGGCTGTGGCGTATGAAGATGCACTCCATCTGCTTTCAGGGTAGCAATGGCAGTGGGCAAGCTGCCTGACCTTAACATTTGTCATTTCATTTCTCACCTGAGTTTTGGTGGTTCTCCACGGTTCATTCTTGGTCTAGAAAAAAAAAAAAAAAAAGAAAAAGAAAAAGTGAATTTGGATCAAAATAAAAGGATAAAAGGATTTCCTTTCCATTAATTACATGTTCTTAACTTAACTAAAAAAAGTGAACTGTGATGAAAATAAAAGGATTTCCTTTCCATTCATTACATGTTCTTACCTTTGTAACAGATTTGGTTATTGACTTAGAAGGCAAATATCTGGCCAGACTGCAAGACTTGTGCTCGCAGCGTGGGACAGCTCTCGTAAAGGTGATTCAGGGCAGTTTCTGGAAAACAAGACATCAGATCTCCAAAACACTTTCTTTGTGCTAATGTAGGAAGGGTGAGTAAGTGTAAAGGTAAGAGCCCAGATACCGTAAGAAGCAGAAAGTGTGAAGGAAACTTCCTTCTGGCTGATACAGCTCCATATCTAGTTGTCAAGTATGAAGAGAGCAGTGCTAAGTTTCTTGGGGAGAGGTAAAAAAGAAGAGACTGGGAGATTGTAAAAGGAAAAAGTGGGATTCCCTATTTCAGGAAATCCTAGGAACTGGAAATAGAGATTGGAAGAGTGCTTTAAGCCAAGACAGACATGTTTTAAAACTAAAACGTAGGAGTTGAATGAACCAAGAAATGAATCCCTTTTGATTATGCAGTTGTGTCCAGTGTTATCTTGGGAAATATGGTTTCCACATAAAACGTATCTGGGGCTTGAAGTTCTCCTAAGGCCCTTCTCTGTGTATTCCCTACTGTTTGGTAAGCGCTGAGGTCACACTGCAGACAGCAGCACGTCCTCTCCCCACTACTTAGCTGTCTGTTCTCACAACACGTCTAGGAACAGAATGGCTTGGACACAACTGCGCCTAGGACCGAGTTCATTCAAGCTGCTGGACGAGGTAAAAGCTCTGGACAAGCGAAGGGGAGGGAGGGATGGGTGGACATACAATATGATCACTTTAATCTCATTTCTCTAAGAATCCTGGCTGAGAAAACAAAACAAAACAGAATCAAAAAGAACAGAACAGAACAGAACAAATGAAGCAAGCAGCTAGCTTGCTGGAGACATTGTCTGGGAAGCAGTGAAAACACTTGCAAACAAAAACACGTCAAAGGACTAACTCTTTGAGCTTAATTCTAATCCAACAGCATAACCTCAAAGTCCTGTTTCTGTTCGTAACAGGCTGCTACAGTAACATGTCCCATTGGATGACTTTGCAGCATAGATGTCAGGAATGCAGCTTGGGATCCCCTCCTTCTACTCAGAGTTCACTTTGAAGGGATGAGCAAGTAATTCTTCCTGGGTTGACGGAAATCTAAAGTCTGTTTTCTAACACTCTTGCAGACGCTTCTCTGTCCATCGGCCTGTCCTGCCAACTCTGGTGTGAGTGTGAAGTTGTGGCAAGAGGGATTTCCCATTCCTATTTGACCTGATGGACACCAGCTTTCCTCGGAAATGGCTGATGTTGCTGAGGAGGCAGCAGTATCAAAGCCCTTGCTGATGAAGGTACAACCAGCTGGGGAGGCTTTGGCATTTCTGCACAACGCTGCTCCCTGACTGTCACTCCAGACTCAGATTCGGAAAGAAGCAAAGCAAGCTAGAGGAAAACTGGATGTCCTGGTAATTTTCTTTTTCTTTTATTTCTTCATTCTTCACTTGTAAGAAAATCTAAATCTTAACCCTTTGTTTGAAAACACGGCTTTACGGAAATGCTTATGGGTGTGCTCCTTCACCTTGTGTGGAACCTGCTTCACCTCGCTTCAGCTATAGGACACCTATGCTCCAATTTATGCTTCCCATGATAAAGCGGTGTTCTTTCGGTATTCTTTTCTGTGATGCTTGCAGGCGAGGTTGAAAAGAGTTGTCAGTAGGATTCTTCGTTTCCTTTGCAGTATCCAAAGCTCCGTATTACCGTGGATCTTCTCCTCTGATCTGGAAAGCTTCACAGGCCAAAAGAGAATTGAGATGAAGAAGGAAATAGAGAATGCTGACCAATATTGCCAAGTACCACCCGTAAGTTTTGTGAAAGAATCCGGTGCATTTCTGTAGTGGTAGAAAGTTCATAAAATCATCGTCGTGCACTTGAAGGCAAGCAATGCTGTAAAAATGAAGAATGCAAGGCCCTGCTTAAGGACAATCTTCAGGCTGCTTCTAGATCAACAGCTTATTTGCTTCTTCCACAACCTCATCTCCGCTTGCTTAGAAGTTGTGAAGGTCGGAAGCACACTCCGTCTTTTTCATCCCCTCTGTGTATCTTTTCCCTGACAGCAACTTCTGTCTTGGCTCTTCACATCCAGCCAGAGCAGTTGCTTTGCCTCCGCAACCTGCAGGCTGACCTCTCGTGTGTACCTGTGCTGGACTGAGGGTAATGCTTGTAACGCACACAGATGCTGCATTCACTGTGACTTTTAGAAAAGAGAGCAAGAAGCTAACCTGCACAGCAGACTCTTAGGTTTCTGTCTCTCTCTCTCTCTCTCTCTATCTCTCTCTCTATCTGCATATATATTTCAGTACTTATTTACTTCTTTAAAGATACCTTAAATAGAATAGATACTTTAAGAAAGCTTACTTGTTCTTCCCCTTTCCTTGTTTTTAACGTTTGCTTTTCTAACCAATCCTTAATGTTACAACATTGGATTGATGCAGTACTCAGTCCTTAGAAGTTCTCAAAGCACATCAGTGATTTCTCTATTTCTCAACCTTTCCATCTTCATTGAGATCTCTCATCTGAATTTAGGTAGGAGGTGAAGAAGAACACTGCAACCAGCTGAAGCCATATCAGACACATGCTTCTGCTAGGAAGTCATTCCGAGTGATTCCACGGTGTACTTTAGACAGGTTTGCTCTGGTCCTCTGGACTCAGCATCCCCAAGGGATATTTCAAAGCTCTCGGAAGGACCCGTCATTATCTCTGACACTGCAGCCTCCAGTAGGAAGGGGTAGATATTCCTTGCCCTTGTGCAAAGGAACTACTCAGTTAGCTGTTTCTAACCCAAATCTCGTTGTTGTCTTCTATTGACAGACACCACCCGGCTAGCCAAGCTAAACCACTGAAAATGGAAGGAGTGGGACATCTTCCAAAGCCTGCTGCTGCTTCTAAGCAGGAGTGCGCTGTAGGTGGGGACACAGCAAGAGGACACGTCCAGGCCACGGTGGAACTGCAAGGCACCTGTCTGAGCCACACAACGAAGTCAGCGATTCCCAGTTGGAGACTGTTGCTCGACCAGTGACACAGCAGCTGGAGCGCTTCTGGTTGCTGCTGATGGGTTCCCGTGAATCAGCCAGGGATAGGAGCTATGAGAACGACTGAAGCGATTTGAAGTTACCTGAAAGAAAGAAGAGAGGAGAGAAGAAGAAAAGAGGGGAGGGAAGGGGAGGGAATAAAAGGAAGGGAGGGCAGGGGAGGGTAGGATAGGATAGGATAGGATAGGATAGGATAGGATAGGATAGGATAGGATAGGATAGGATAGGATAGGATAGGATAGGATAGGAAAGGATAGGGTAGGGTAGGGTAGGGTAGGGTAGGGTAGGGTAGGGTAGGGTAGGGTAGGGTAGGGTAGGGTAGGGTAGGGTAGGGTAGGGTAGGGTAGGGTAGGGTAGGGTAGGGTAGGGTAGGGTAGGGTAGCGTGTTAGAGGGGAGGGGAGCATAGGAGAGTATAGGGTAGGATACGGGAGGGGAGTGTTGGAGAGTGTAGGTGAGGGGGGCATAGGGTAATGTAGGGTAGTGTAGCGAACGGGAGTTTAGGGTAGGATAGGGGAGGGGAGTGTAGGAGTGTGTAGGGTAGTATAGGGGAGGGGAGTGTAGCAGAGTATAGGGAAAGGGAGCATAGGGGAGGGGATGGTAGGGGAGGGGAGGAGACGGGAGGGGAGGGGAGGGGAGGGGAGGGGATCGGGGGGAGGGGAGGGGAGGCAAAAGTGGGGAGAGGAGGCAAAAAGGGGAGAGGAGGGGAGGGGTGGGGAGGAGACGGGACGGGAGGGGAGGGGAGGGGAGGGGAGGGGAGGGGAGGGGAGGGGAGTGCTACCATAAATAAAATTGCCAAATACATGACATTTTGGATCTGGAGCCAAATCTTTGTGTACATGTCCTCTCCCCGTAGCCCCACGTGCTGACCACCCACCCGAATCTATCATACTGTTGGTCAGAAAGAACAGGGAGCATAGGGGAGGGCAGGGGAGTGGAGGGAAGGGAAAAGAGGGGATGGGAGGGGTGGGGAGCGCTACCATCAATAAAATTGCCAAATACGATGAAGGAGCAGCAGAGCCTGCAACCTCCATTCCCCAACATCCTCCAACCACCCCCTCACTTCTCCGTGGGAAATAGGTAGAAGAATCAAGACTGAGGTTTAGCCTGGGATGGAGGTAGTGTGGCGAGGTGGTTTTCTGTTTGGTTGGTTGGTTGGTTGGTTGGTTGGTTTTAAAGTTTTTAAATTCTCACTGTCTAATTTAGGATAAGAGAGAGAAAGTTGTGTTTCCTATTGCCCTGGAGTTTCTGTTGGTCTGGCCACGGAAATGGAGTACTCAAAATCCTCAGGACACTCAGTTTATACCAGATTTATCCTAAAACTGCAGTATTTCTAGGCCCTTGGGATTCTTATCAATTAAAACATACTTTTTCACGCACAGAAGATGCAAAAAAGTGCGTCTACTGCAGTATGCAGACAGAGCCAGTCCTGTCTCTTGATTCCTTCTGCCTCCTGCCTGAAGAGCAGCAGACAATCGAGTTCTTGTCTTCAGTAGCTACGGCCTTAACCAACTGTGCAGTCTGTCCATTCATACACAGAGGAGGAAAAATAGCGTGGAATAACTCCTCTCCTTTGTGCTAACAGAGGAGGGTACAGCTTCCTCACTCCAACCCCACCGAGGCAAACCAGTCAGCAGTGCACGCCAGAGCCTCTGTCTCTTCCCCGTCTCATGATGTGCAGCTGGATCACTCTCCCTTCTATCCCCAGGATCGCTTTCAGCACAGTCACAGAAGGGTCAGACTCACAGCTTTAGGAGCCATCAGAAGAGGCTTTCCCTCTTCTGCCACCACACCACACCCCCTATACACATGCAATTTCACACATGCAAAGAGACACCATGGATTGGGGAGTTGCACAGAGAGGAGACCACACCCGTTTGCCTGCCTGCAGTTTGACACCAGTAGGGAGGTAATTCCGGTCAGGAGTTTCCATAGAGATGACAGAATATGGCCCTAGGGTCCTGCTGCTTCTTTCAGCCCTAATTCTTCAAATCCATAGGAACGGAAGAAACCTTCCCAGCCAAGTGCTGCATATCTTGAAGGTTGGAGAACCCACAGCCTTCTGCTTCATTTCATTTTAAAGATCAATCCCAATGTCACTCCCATAGAAGTAGTGGAAGCCATCTGGCTGGCTTGGCTTTCTCTCCAAAGAAGACCAAATGAGAGTTGGTCACGGGTGAGGATGAGCCCTGACAGTTCCTGCATTTTGGTTCTCCTGCAGCCCACAAAGCTCTCACTGCCTTGCCTGAATTTGAACCCCTTTGGAACCAAATCTACAGATTATCTCTGTAAATCCAAAACAGCACTTATTCACCATGTGAACAACAAATGCCTGGGATGGTTAACAGCACTTAGGTGCAAAAAAGAGCCCCCGCAGGAGCAGGCCCCGGGCCGCAGCTGCAGCCATGGAGAGGAGCCCACGGGGAGCAGGGGCAGAGAGGGACCTTGGAGGAGGGAACTGTATCCTCTTTTTTCATCGGTGCTGAGATTGAGGATCAGGATTTCGTGGTAGGAATTTGTTTAGATGAACCAATTTACCTCCATATGGGTTTTGTATGTTTGTTTCACCTTGTCTTGCAGGACCATCTTGGCTGGGTCTGCAGTGTTGTGCAAAAGTGAAGTTTTTCACAATAAAGCGCAGCTTTTTTTTCGGGGTAAAGGCTGAGGTGGCCTTCATCAGAGTCTTGTGACCTGAAAATGCAGAAAATGGGTGCATGGCTGGATGAGTGGGTGGGAGTTGGGAATTCAGCCTTGGAATCAGAACTGGGACGTTGTTGGGATAGGAAATGATCAGTGGGATGGGAAGGGATGATGGGGATAGGAACTCATTGGGATGGGAAAAATGGGTTTTATTTTTATTGCATTAAATCCACTTTATTGACTGTGTTGTACAGTATGGCGTTGTTTTATTACTATAAAATTATGATGATTATTATTTAATCTTATTAATTAAACAATTTTTATACGTTATTATATTATAAATTATAAATATTAATATTGATTATATTGTTTTTATTCCTTTTCTACCCTATTAAACTCTCTTTATCCCAGTGCACTGGTTTGGACTTTAGTTTTCCTTCCGAGTCGTTGTGGATTCACTCCGGATGGGGGGACATTAGTGAACGCCTGTGTGCTTCAGATCCAAGGTCACCTTTGCCCTCAACTCAAGATACATGTTTGCATCTGTTGTCGTGAAACAATGTTAACAACATCAACAAAAAAGTTCCCTACTTGCTAGCAGCATCCCTACGTTTGCTGGGGTCTGCTCTGTGCATTTTGAAGACCGTTCCATGCTATTCAGCCCCTTCAGGAGGAAATGGATGGTTCTAGGAAAATGCGTCTTGACCTGATGCAAAGCTGTGACTCAGCACCCTGCAGCCCCCGCAACCCCTGGCATTTTACCTGCAGCCCCTCCAACAACTCTGATGTTCCCTGCATCGACTTCAACCACTGGGGTGGGACCTGAGGCCCCTCAAACCCGTGTCACTCGCCCTGCAGCCCCTCCAGCCCCTGGCATGTTCCCTGCAGCACCTCGAGCCCCTGGCATGTTCCCTGCAGCCACTCCAAGCCTGGCACAGGCCCTACAGCTGGCTGCGGGGACTATCCAGAAATCTGCTCCAGAAATACAGTGATGGCAAGGAGCCCTCCACTTCATTCTTCCTTTTTTTTCTAGCTGGAAGCATTCAGAGTTGTCAACGGAATTGGTTTGGAGGAGTAGGAAAGACAGAATTGCTGGGTTTCTGCTTTCTCCCAGAAACTATCAGACCACAACATGACAGTTGTCTTTCTTTTACGTAATTTTACACCTGGATCTTTCTCACTTTTATGAGTGTGGGGTATTCCTTCTTTCTCCCTTTACCTTCCTCCCTTCCTTCCTTCCTTCCTTCCTTCCTTCCTTCCTTCCTTCCTTCCTTCCTTCCTTCCTTCCTTCCTTCCTTCCTTCCTTCCTTCCTTCCTTCCTTCCTTCCTTCCCTCCTTTCGTTCTGTCTGTCTGTCTCTCTTTCTCTCTTTCTGTCCAGCACTGATTTTATGGCTACGTGTGCATATCCACAGTGTAGAGTTTTCTCCGTTCCGTTTCTTCCCTGAGTCTTGCCCCTCTTCCCTGCAACTGAACAGCATTGCCTTGATCAAGGAAGTGGCAACATGCGGCTTACACAGTAACCTGCTGAAATTACAGCTATAACCATGGAGCACAGCTGCCGATCAACACAAGACCACCAATCGCTCACATTTCTAAACTGCTCGTCACAATTCTTCCGTATGTAGGCTGTGATGCTGCTCATTTCTTAAGCACCCATCCATTTCTTCTCTTCCCAGACCCTCAAGGTGTCCTGGTCAAACCACCTCCCTTCCTCTTGCCCCATCTGGCTCTCCCACCTTCCTTTTCCCTCAAGGCTCAACTTTTTTTTTTTTTTTTTCAGCATAGGAGCTCCATAGAAGCTGCTGCTGCCCACCTCCGAGTTGACTAGGGCTGAACTACTGAAAAAGAAAAGAAAAGCTATAAATAAGAGTGAGAGATATTCAGTATTTCTCTATGTTGTCATTTATTGGTGAAGATGAAAGTCTGCAGTTCATGTTCATTACACTAGCATGACAACATGACCACAAGGGGGACTGTCTGGTAGTGAAGAGGAACTTCTGCATGGATTAAAAATCTTTGCCTTTCTTTATTCTGAACTGTTTTTCTTATGGCTGCTAGAGAGAGAGATTCTCTGCCTTAGAAATAAAACTGCCCAGGCTGTTCTGATAAACCTGTAGGGTTAAGGCACTTCTACCAAAACAGATTTCAAAAGGCAAGAAGTCAAAAAGCAACAATTCAGTAATCTGTGTACGCTTCTATATTAAGTTTAAAGATAACCTGGTTTATATTTAGTTCACACAAATTAACCAAACATAGCAGCATACAACCTAAGAAAAGCTTAAGAAATTTATTAGATGCACAGATAAAGTGCTGTAACAGAGAAACTTGTGTAAATCTATTCTAAAATAAATAAGGTACAGTTAAACCACCTTTGACTCGTTTTAACTCGGAAAGAAAGAACCTAAGTTTTAATCATTTGAATTTTAAGGTCAAGGTGAAATATACCATAACTATAACAGTGGTTGTGATCTGTATCAACTATTTGAGGCTCCTGTTCCTCTTGAGGTCTCCCAGAAACAGGAAGGCTATTGCAAAATGTGTCCATTAGACATAGTTCCTTTTACAGAAACATTTTTGTAATAAAGTCTGGTTGCTCAAATACATGTTAAAATATTTAACAAGGAAACAATTTTCTCCTGATCCAGTCGATCTTTTAAACAAGACGATGTATTTTTCCTATGACGCAGCCCACAGGAGGGAACAGAAGTAAACATCCTCCTGAACTGAAGACTGTTTTGCTTGAAGAACTAAACTATTGCATCATTATATGAGAGCAAGAAATATCCATTTGGGTTATCCCTTTCTCCAAACATGGTGCCCAGTGATACATGTATTTTTGCCTTAATCTCAAAGGCCCGTTTGTCTCCAGGTAAGGTACGTTAAAAAGAGATTCCCTTTAAGCATCTTATCACAAGAGCTCTTACTGCCTTTCCATCCGGGGAAGCTTGTGTGTTAAACTGCCCTTGGAGTTTTGGATGCTACTAGATTTCTGTGCTCTGTTATCCATAATTTCAGGCACTTCGGGGCTAACATGGCTGTTTAAGTCAATGCAATAATATTACCAATATATTCAACACTCAGAAGAGTCACCACAGTTTCCTTCACACACTCAGGATTTCAAATTCTTCTTCCAATTCAAATAGCTTGTCAGTAGATTCAATGAGTTCTGTAAAAAAAGATAAAGAAAAAAATGCTTCTAAAGACATGCCTGATTTTGTTCACTTAAAAAAACAACTTTGAAAGACGCATTCCAGAAAAGTACTTTGTAAGAGTGAAAAAAAAAAATCTGTGCTAGCAATTGTATGGCTTGTTTGGATACATGCCTGCTATATATTGCTTGACACTCACAAAGGATAGTTATTCTACCTGTGATTATTCTTTTATTTGCTAACGAGGAACATAACATTGCACAATTAGGCTTTTAATCGGTGCCTTACCTGCTCCTGTGGTTGTCACTTCTGGTTTTGTTGGAGGTATGAAAGGAGGCCAGTGTGGCGGGTGCTTCTGGACCAGCTCAAACATCCGTAGACTCTGCTGCTTTAGAATCTCCTGAGGACAGAATGCTTTCATTTTAAAAGCTGGCTCGGGAGACGCTTCAAACACAAAACGTGTCTGCTTAATTGAAAGTGTTTTTTAATTACGCATGTCCATCAGGAAAATAAAGTCTTTATACAGACATACTGTGAAATCCAAGCACCATGGTCTCTGTAATACATCCCTAGTTAAAACACATCTGGAAGACAGATCTCTTGAACTGTACTACAAATTATCAGTCTTATCATCTTTTGATATCAGCTTTGATATCTGCAAACCTGTAATTTTGTTGACATGTAGCAAGCACACTAGGAATGTACAATATTTTCTGCTTTTTAAAAGAAAGTTGCTTGCATAGAACTCTCCTCAAGTTTTCTGTTGATCAATAGCACAAAAGACAGATCTATCAGCTCCTCCAAAGGGGAAAAAAAAAAAAAAAAAAACGCATCAGATTTTGAAGGACAGGTTTTGGTCAGGAAAAAAGGTGTTCCTGAAGCCAAACGCTATTCCTCTTCAAAGAGAAGTTACCTTCTGTCCTGTATTTCAGTTATTTACAAACTGTTTTCCTTAGATGATTTTTTTTTTTTTAAATAAATGCCCTTAGAGGTTGATGGTACTTTACATTCAGACGTCTGGTGCTTAGCTTAACAGCTGCATGCAGAAACATCCTCAAGTCTGTTTCCTGTGGCAGCCAGCACCTTCTGTTCTCCCTAGATCAGCAGGAGCTAGAGGCCTGCAGCACTTACAGAATCAGATCTTTAAGATAGCAGGGACTAACAGTCATAATTAGAACACGCAATCTATTATGTCAAACAATAAAAAAGGATCAGGAAGCAAATCATTGATACATCACTACAATATGGCAGTTAAACCTTAGTCATTTAGTGAGAATTAGAAGTTAAAAGCAAGTGTCACCCAGTAACACCTTCAAGTGTGGATGTTTACACCCATTTTCCAACTGGCAGGGTTTGTGGCTGGTAAAGTGCTGAACAATTTCCAATTAGCAATTCAGTAGTATTGCCTTACCCTGATGCTTTAATGCATTCTTCTCCATGGCTCATACAATTTGTATACAAAGGAAAATGCAAAGGAAAATTTTACAAAAAACAGACAATAAAAACCAGACTTTATAAAGAACAAATCGAGATGCTAAGTTCCCACTCTTACCTTTTGTACAAGACTACACCGGTTATCAAAATCACATTCTTCTTTGCAAAAGAAGCCCTTAGGGGAAAAAACAAACACACAGAGTTTTACCTTTGCAGATGGTAGGTATGTGGTACCAGCAGGTAAGGCGGTTTGACCTCTGATACAGTAATGCCCTGTACGATCAGTAGATATAAGACTCCAAATATGTGGCAGCTCTAGGGAGAGAACCCACGGGGAGAACAAGGCCCTGCAAACCCCTAACGAAATAGTCAAGCAAAAAATAGCAGCAGCTCCTGTGTGCTCCTCCATGGAGCGCCACCCAGTTCCTACAGTCCAGGTATCAGCAGAAGCTGAAAACTTGTAGATGATGGACCACCTAAGGAACACTTCCATTCTGGTATCTATACTGAAAATATTTGCTCTTCATTATGATTTTGTCTGTCTCGTTGCATCATGCCACATTTTGCACAGTTACGTAGTTAAGTATTAAAACAAAACAAAACAAAACAAAAAAACTTTCTAAAAAGCAGCAGTATTAAAAAACAGGTATGTGAATGAATGACAGATACCGGTATCTTTACAGATTGTTTAAAGCTTTAGAAACACATCCCACTGGTGACAACTGCCAATCACCCAATCACAGGATACTGGCATGGGATCAGATCCAATTTTTTCAAATACCACAGTACCCCCATGACATTTTGGCTGAATTACAAATAATACATTTGTATTTGTAATTTGGGGTGAAATACAATAATTCCACTTAAACAGTTTCAACTTATGATATAAAGTAAGTTTAAGTAACTTGTCTAGAGGTGACCAAACCTAAAGTAGTGATAGAATAAAACCCGTAAACCTGTTTCAGTTCCTTGCTCTGACCATTATAATGCCTCTTGAAAGAAGTAAAAGCTGCTCAGTAAAGAAAACAAAGCGAGCTCCCTACAGTACAGACAGCTCCCCACTTGCCCTAAGATTCTCCATGTAGTTATGTACAAACTACTATGTGTTGATCACAGAAGACAGCTTTGTGATCTTGGTTCTGTTCAAGGAGATGCATTGCTGCCCTTACCAATGTAGAGAGACATTACTTTGAGATAAAGTACATGCATTCAAGATTTCCTGACACTTACTAAAGCTACTGAAGGGTCCAAATTCATGATCTTCATTCTATGTGGGGCTTCCTGGCAGTGGAAACTCTCATCGTCAACCGTGCCATTTTCTTCTGAATCTACAAAGCTTTGAGTGGTGTGAGGGTCCAGATAGATCAGCTCATTGCCTGGATGGGTAAAAGCCGTATGTTAAAAATAAGCAAGTGACATTAATAAGCACTTGGTCCAGAACTGTAAAATAGAAATTAGATTGCCATTGCAGTCAGTATAATCTAGACTTTCCACCTAGGGATTCTTTAAGAGAATCGGAAGGTTTAGACACAGCGTTTCCCACAGGGTATTTAGTATAACTTCCTATTGTCACCTATTACTGTAATTTTTTGGTTGGTTATGTTCTATCTTTGTCACATACTTTTATTTTTCCATGTGAGATCCAGTACTTTTTTTTTTTTTTTTTTTTTTAAATCTCAAGTGTTGTAAACACTAACATTTGACAGATGAAAAGGTACAGGATGTTCACAGATGCAATCTGTAATCCCATTAGGCATTCATTCAGAAATTGGAACAAAAAAGCCTAACTAAAACAGGTTAGGTTTTACAAAAGGACAAAATAGGGTTGCAAAATTTTGGCCCAAAGTGGGGTGAAATCTGAAGGAATGCATTTTAAATTAATTAGAGCAATACTTAATAACAGAAGGTATGCAAAAGGTGAAAAAGATACTGCTATCAGAAACAGTTTTGAAATACAAGAAAATAAAAGTGACATTTGACCAATACACTTGTCAAATGCTATCAGCTATTCTCAGTATGTTGCTCTTGTTGATGTCATCACTTATTTTTACACCTAGCTTTGCTGTTAACTTTCTGCTCCTGTTAAGGATCATCTCATACTGTTTCTAAACTCTTTTAGATATGCTTCTTCATTTATTTTATTCTATTCTCATCTTTCTTTACTTCTAGAGGTTCACGCTTAGACCCCTTACTATTTCCCCTTCAAAAAATGTTCTCTTTTGATCATCTGCACATTTGGAATAAGTTTCTTTTTTCCTTACCTAAAAATCCTATGAAATAATAGGCATTCTTTGGTTTCCCTCCTAATGCTCCCAAAGACTGTGGCATCTTAAAGCATTCCTAGGAGTTCAAAAGGAATAAAGGAAATTGTAATTCATTTCTTTACTGACATCACAGATACCCAAACTTATTTGACAGTAACGAGCAATGAATTGAAAGAAAACCTTACTTTAAATGCATCAATATATACGGGATTTATGTGATTTATCCCTAGTCGTAGAGGTATAATAAGCAAGAGGGCTTTCCAGCCTGTGCAGAGTCCTCCTGCCTTCTTGCTTCGGCCAAGAGCACTTCTGTGCAAATGTGCACTGCTGTGGGACGCGCTGCTGCTCTGAGGAGGGGACCAGCACATTTTTTCTGCGGGAATAAAACTAGAAATCAGTCAACGCACAGAGGAACACAAAGCAGATCTTCCTCTCAGTAGTGAATTAAGCTAGTTTGCCAGGGATCTTTATAGGGCACCCAAGACAAAACGAGCCGGGCATGGCAATTACAGCTATTTAGTAGAAGTAATTCTAGCAGACAGTATGTGCTGGCACGTCCAAGTGAGACGTTAGATCAATGATTGGGGGATGACAATTTAAGACTGCAGTGACATGTCCTATTAATGTTATTAATAGTGTCAAGCTTTGCCTATAAAACGCCAGAGAAATGAAATGGCAGCAATGATGACAGTAGAAATTCTTCAAGGAGCTCTTCACATCCAGTGATGTGAGCACGAAGTTGGCATCAGGGATCAAAAAAACACAACTGAGTTTGTATGTCCTTCTTCCCTCTTCTTACCCTTGCAAGACAAAGCCATGGCCCCCCAAGTATTTGTTCATGTTTAGATACATGCTGGCAAATGGAGTCAAATCAGAAACTGTTACCAGAAAACTGATGAGGTGTCACTTACTGATGTCTTCAATGGCCACCGTATTGTCCATAGATACATAAACTGCTAATGAATTCCATTCATCAAATAAAGCAAGCTTCCTAGAAAACATTAAGGTACTAATTAATATAAACTAGTTGGATCAAAAGGGTAGCTTTACACTCAGAACCATTTATTTATTTTTTTTTTTCTTAAGAAAAAACATCCTTTCTGCATTTTTTAAAGTCTCCATGTAAGAAAAAGAAAACTTTAAACATTAAATGTTTAATATCTTTAGAAAAATAGGTACTGAGTGGTACCAGGAAAAACATATGCGCTGCACCATGTGCAAACTGTTTTGTCTTACTGCTAAGTGCAGTGACAGTAACAGTTCAACTACATCAAGTTTATTACTTTTTATTGCACTCGACAGTCTCTGCAATGGGTTCTTGCCCAATTGTGTCTTTTCTCATCTGGAAAAGAAAAAAATTCCTATGCCAGTTTTGCAGATTACAGTGGAATTACTTCTGCCTGAGCCTGCGTGCACAGCAGAAATGGGGCGTTAAAAGCTAAATCAGCTAAGGGTTTGGGGCACCAAAACTTCAGTGGGAGACAGCAGCACACAGTTTTATGTCCACTTCTGCAAAATCCAAACCTTTGGGGAAGGGAGCTACACTCTTAAGCTGCACTGGCAGAATTAGCTGTTTCAAATAAGCCAGAAAGAAATGGGGGTGAGCGTTTCACCATGAAAAACTTGGCCATGAAAGATCTGGAGTCCAGGGCATGCTTCAGCTCCCCTCCCTCTTCAGATCATGTGCCTGTTCCAGGGTGTCAAAGACTTGCTGCTGAGCTCGCAGGACCTGTAGCCTAGCCCCTGCCTGAGGTAAGACACCTCCACGTACCCCTGGAGAACTGAGCAGCCTCAGTTCCTTTCAGTGTGGCTCCCAGACTATGAGGAGCTGCCCATCTTTATCCAGTAGCCTTGCTGGCAGAACTGCTGCTCAGAAAGGGAGGAATTGCAGCTCAGTTCCCTCCTCAGCCGAGATGGCTTCTCTCTGATGTTTCACACCACCACTCCGACCTACACGGTGGCACTCTCGACCTGCCAGAGCTGTGCCACTGTGCAGAAAGGAATATACATCTGTGGTGTGACTGGTGAGGGCATGCAGACGGCATAGCAGGAGACTTTCCTGCAGTTTCTTCTCCTCAGGCTCTTCCTTTATTAAAATTTAGAGGTCACCCATTCCCAACTCAGTACCTGCACACCGAGCTGTGGCATGACATTCCATGCTGCACTTGTAAATAGATGGCAAGTACATTCCTGACTGTGGGACAGGGGGAGATGCAGCCTTCAAAACTCTGCCTGGGCCTTGTCTTGGCTGCCCCAGGGGAGTACGTTCTGAATGAGACTGGTATGATCTCACTTACTTTAGTACTTGAGCAACTGTATTTGGTCCAAACCATTCTCCAATTGACTTCCCCTCTCCAACACCCACCTGTGCTGTTTTCATAGTGAAAAAAAGACACACGTACACAAAATCAAAGAAAAATGAGACCATAAAGAATGTGGGAACAATATACAGTAAATACCGTGACTGTCAAACATTCTAGAGTAACTGCAATCTGTATTTAGCAATAACAATTATTTTCTCAATCTATGCTCTTTTCAAAACTTAGGGAGTGCCAGTTTCTTTAATAAACAAAAGGCTTCTAAACTACAATGAGAATTACAAGTTAACAAATGTTAGTGCCCTTTATTACAAATTACAGCAATAAGCTACAAGACTGCCTATTCTAACATTACTGACTCTGGTACCCAAGGCTTACAGAGTTTATCAAGAGCTAGATTCTAGTACATGGCTTTATTTAGGTCTCAGGGAATGTTTCTGTACTACTAGTCTTTGCGCCCATCTGCATACCTTTTTATTTTTATATAAGCATACACACTGTCTTCACATCCACTTTTTAAAATTATGAATTAACATACTGCAAATTAGTGATTCAACACAGTAGAAATTTCAGTGGAAAAAACCTGAAAGTTTATGTTTGTTCTTACCCATCTGGTGGATTGAATAACAGCAAGCCTTCCTGTCGAGAAAGCATCGTAGGATTCTGTGATATTCTTCTGGTTGTTTTTTGTGTTTTTCCCATTGCCAATCTGAAAGGAAAAATTGATATAGAATAAAAAATGGTGACGTTTTCATTACACTGATCAAATGTCTAGACAGCAGAAAGCTTTATAATGAGATGTTAAAAGACATTTCAATTCATCTCGAATATTTACATTTTGTGTAGAGCTCCTAGAATTCCAAGCTTGTTATTTATCATCAAGCTGCCCTTTATCATCATAGGCTAGATTGTAAAAACAGGGAAAATAAAACAAAACAAAAACATCAACTGCAAACATATTCTGACGGATCATGCTGCGTGTTGATAGCCATTCCAGTATCTCTGAGCTTCCAAGATTATTTAAAAGTACAGGCTGTGTTTAGACCTTGTTGGATTTCTAAGCACCCATTAAATAACAACATAAGATCCATACAGAAAGTCCAAACACTCCACTGGCAGCATCCTGGGATGTGACATGCATGCTTAAGAGCTTGCACCAGGGGGGTTTGGACCTCGTGCTGCTGACAAGTGAGGAGTGAAGAGAAGGGTAAGAGCACTGTCCCACGGTGGCAGGTTTTCCCTTGGCCTCAACTTGGGTGTTACACTTGGGTGAGGTTTATAAAATAATGGCGACAGGATTCCCCATTTGTTCTCCTTCTATGCCTATTTCTCTGCGTCAGGCTGGGATGATTTCACCCAGCTGAATATGAATTGATTCATTAGGAACTGTTACCAGGGCATCAAAGAAAGTCTCACTAATAAATTCAGGGTTTGTGCTTTTAATGGAGTACTTACGAAGAAGCGTCTGCAGACAATACCAAAGTTCCCTCAGGACCAGCACTCACCTCTCCCTAAGTGTCTGCAGATCAGTGCTTGGGCCAGCATCATCTGCCCGCATCGCAGCATACATCCCCAGCCAGCGTCCGACGAAGGACCCGTGCCTCCTGTTAGGAAAGTTCAGCACAATCAGTGCAGGCTTTCAACTGGGTGCAGCACCACAGAGGACATTTCAGAGTGCTAGAAAACAGATAGGGCTGCTGAAGCCTCCATGAACTGTCCTACAGATAAAAGGCACACAGCAAGACTTTGGTTCCATGCTGTTGGTCTAATTCTAATCTCTGCATTGCACAAATAAACAAAATTCATTTATTCCTTGTGGAGCTGACTTACTCTTTTCATTCTTCAAGCAGCATTCACAAACCATTTACTGCATGCTATACAACATGATCACCTGTTTACATACAGACATAAATAAACACTGATTTTAATAATCTTCATGTTTGCATAAACAGTTAAAATGATGCTCAAAATGCGCTAATACTCTAGAAATATTTTCCCAGCCTACGATGCCATCACTTATCTTGCTATTTAATTTAGAACAATGCAGCAAATCTGCAGTATACTCACCAATAGGCGAAAACTTTCTTCTATACGTAAACCACGTTAAACCACAGTAAACCACACGTAAACACACCTTGGCTTATTGTCTGACTTTGGCTTATGGTGCGTCTGTTGCTGTGTCCAGCACAGTGCAGCCCCTAAATTGCGACCAAAACTTTGCCACAAACCTCAATCCCCCTGTTAAAAGAGACCCTCTTGTTTGTTGCCCTTCTTTCGACACTCTCTAACAGGTTTATGTCTTTTTCTTATACTGTGGAGCCCAAAACTGCACTCAGTACTCAGTACATGGAATACCAACGGAGACTGCCTGGCATTTTCTCTTCTCTGCAGAAGCTCTGTTGCTAACACTGTCCAGAAATCACCACTGTCACAGACAGTAGTAGCATTCCCTCCTCCCACAGTTTGTTCTTCCCCCCAAGACTTAGACACCACCCAGAAAAAGAAGAATAATAATACTAATAAAATAAAATAAAATAAAATAAAATAAAATAATAAAATAATAAAATTAATTAAAATAGTCAAGAGCCGTCAGGAAGGCAGTGGTGCAGACTGTGGAGAGCCTGGGTTCAAATCCTTCTTCTGTGAGGCTCTGAACCTATATCCCACCACAATCTCTCTGCTAATGTATGGCAGGGAAAGGAGGAAGAAAGAACATATCTCCTGCACTTTCCATTTATTGTTGACTGACAATTCTGTAGAGTTATAAAGCCTCAATCAGTGAGATACAGGGTTCTTCTCACACTGTCTCACTGTGCCCTAAGCGGAACAGCTCTCATTTAATAGATGCTTCACCACAAAATCATGAGTCATCTGCAGTTTTGAACTTTTCTGGGATCAAGTCCCTTCAGATGGTTGAGGAATCTGCTCCAGCACCTATGTAAACTGGTGCTCTACTAAGCTAGTGAGTGAACAAGAGAGAAATCCTCTGCTAGATGACTTGACAAATTGGGTCTGAAAATAGTGTTGAGGCAGAATAGTCCACGATTTTTGCCTTGGGTGCACAGAGGGATTGGGTGTTGTAGACTTCTTTTATTCTTCATTAAGATAAACATTTTCAAAAATGTGCTTGTTCAACCTTGCTCCCACTGTGTGCATGGGAGGGAGATAACTGAAAGTGGGGAGCGTTGCTTGGATCCTGCAAGTGGCTGAGGTCCAGTGGGGTTGGAGGCTTTCTTCCTCCTTTTGGAAATGCAAAGCAACCCTGCACCTCCCCTGCACTTGCAGAAGGATCATGACAGCCCAAAGCACAGCGGCTTTGTAATTGCTGCATACACTTCGATCGGATTTACGTGGCAAGGGTTTGGTAGCAGGGGCCTGCAGGGATGGCATCTGTGAGAACAATCCAGACAACAGCCAGCTCCAGATAGCTCCAAAAGGGCCCCGGCGCTTGCCAGAGCTGAGCCAATAAGCGATGTTGTTTGCACCTCTGGGAGAGCAGATGGAAGAAGGGGGAAATACTGCTGCACAACAGAAGCTGGTAGAGAAATGAGTGAGAAGCAGCCCTGCAGCCCCCAAGGTGAGTGCAGCAGGAGGCAGGAGGTGCTCCAGGCTCACAGCAGCAGTTCCCCTGCGGGCTGTGCAGGGAGAGGCCCCTGGTGGAGCAGGCTGTCCCCCTGCACCCATGGGTCCCCCATGGAGCAGATCTCCACGCTGCTGCCCCCCTGTGGGTGGAGGAGCCCCCGGTGGAGCAGGTGGCTGTGGCCTGGAGGAGGCTGCGGCCTGTGGAGAGCCCCCGCAGGAGCAGGCCCCGGGCCGCAGCTGCAGCCATGGAGAGGAGCCCCCGCAGGAGCAGGGGGGCTGGGGGGAGCTGCCGCCCAGCCGTGGGGGACCCGTGCTGGAGCAGTTTGCTCCTGGGGGATGGATGGATGGATGGAGCCCGTGGGACGGAGCCGTGTGGGAGCAGTGCTTGAGGAGCTGCTGCCTGTGGGCAGCCCGTGTGGGATCAGCTGGGGAAGGGCAGCATCCCATGGGAGGGACCCCACGGGGAGCAGGGGCAGGGAGGGACCCTGAGGGTCACTCTGCTGAGTCTGCTTTGCCCGTCACGATACTTGTTGAGCCATCGCCCTGTCCTTATCTCAGCCCTGGAGCCCTTTGCATCGTATTTTCTCCCCCTTTCCCTTTGAGGAGGGGGAGTGAGAGAGCGGCCGTGGTGGAACTCGGCTGCCCACCCGCTTCGAACCACCGCAGTTGCAAAGTGCTGGGAAAGATTTCTTTCAAGAAATTAAACAAGGTGTTTAACAAAGAAATGCAGAGTTTCCTTTTGAAGGCTTCCTGGAGAATTGGGCTTCTTTCCTATTCCCAGCTCAGAGGAAGGGAATTGTTGATTTCACCTTCTTTTTTCTGACATGGAAATCAAAGGTGAACTGCTCTACAAGGACGGGCAACGTCTCAGAATCAAGCTCTTTTGCTCTGTAGTCCTTTCTCAAGGAAAAGATTGATCACACACCTTCCACAGATGTAGGGGAGCAGGGAATAATTTGGGAACTACTCTAATTCAAGTCAGTTTGGGCATAGTGGTACTTCCCTAGCTGTTTCTGAGACAGACGCATTAGCAACAGAGAGTGTTGTGCCGTCACTGGGAGGCGCCTGCGGTGATGACTTCAGAAACAGAACTGAATTGTGTCACCACAGCACTTTGGCAACAGCTGCCTCCGTGCACGTTTAGCTGGGAGGCACAGAGAAGGGTGCTGGATGCGATGAAACCACGTGAGGATTTGTGGATCTCCCCTTGAGGTGCACAGAGAGGGACCATGCCCTTCTGTAAGTGTTCTGATGCTTGGCTGAGGAAAAAAATGTGGTTTTGTTGTGAATGCTTCATTGTAGTATTCTGTAGTTTGTGTCAAGTCCTTACAGAAGCCTCAAGGTTGGTACTTTGCTCAATGATGGAGCTGCACAGAGTGAGAACAGACCCAATGTACGGGTGAGGGCCTCTGCACGTTCTCTTCTTCCTACAGACGATCAACAAATAAGGGGAGACAGAGAAGAGTGTGCTGTGGTCCTCCCATAGACCGCAAGTACTAAAGCATAAACAAGAGGCTTAAGAGTCCCCCTGTCATGTTAAAATTCAGGACAGCAATGGACTTCCTCACACGGGCTGGCCTGTCGACTAGTGTCTCAGGCTGTGGCGTATGAAGATGCACTCCATCTGCTTTCAGGGTAGCAATGGCAGTGGGCAAGCTGCCTGACCTTAACATTTGTCATTTCATTTCTCACCTGAGTTTTGGTGGTTCTCCACGGTTCATTCTTGGTCTAGAAAAAAAAAAAAAAAAAGAAAAAGAAAAAGTGAATTTGGATCAAAATAAAAGGATAAAAGGATTTCCTTTCCATTAATTACATGTTCTTAACTTAACTAAAAAAAGTGAACTGTGATGAAAATAAAAGGATTTCCTTTCCATTCATTACATGTTCTTACCTTTGTAACAGATTTGGTTATTGACTTAGAAGGCAAATATCTGTCCAGACTGCAAGACTTGTGCTCGCAGCGTGGGACAGCTCTCGTAAAGGTGATTCAGGGCAGTTTCTGGAAAACAAGACATCAGATCTCCCAAACAGCTTTCTTTGTGCTAATGTAGGAAGGGTGAGTAAGTGTAAAGGTAAGAGCCCAGATACCGTAAGAAGCAGAAAGTGTGAAGGAAACTTCCTTCTGGCTGATACAGCTCCATATCTAGTTGTCAAGTATGAAGAGAGCAGTGCTAAGTTTCTTGGGGAGAGGTAAAAAAGAAGAGACTGGGAGATTGTAAAAGGAAAAAGTGGGATTCCCTATTTCAGGAAATCCTAGGAACTGGAAATAGAGATTGGAAGAGTGCTTTAAGCCAAGACAGACATGTTTTAAAACTAAAACGTAGGAGTTGAATGAACCAAGAAATGAATCCCTTTTGATTATGCAGTTGTGTCCAGTGTTATCTTGGGAAATATGGTTTCCACATAAAACGTATCTGGGGCTTGAAGTTCTCCTAAGGCCCTTCTCTGTGTATTCCCTACTGTTTGGTAAGCGCTGAGGTCACACTGCAGACAGCAGCACGTCCTCTCCCCACTACTTAGCTGTCTGTTCTCACAACACGTCTAGGAACAGAATGGCTTGGACACAACTGCGCCTAGGACCGAGTTCATTCAAGCTGCTGGACGAGGTAAAAGCTCTGGACAAGCGAAGGGGAGGGAGGGATGGGTGGACATACAATATGATCACTTTAATCTCATTTCTCTAAGAATCCTGGCTGAGAAAACAAAACAAAACAGAATCAAAAAGAACAGAACAGAACAAATGAAGCAAGCAGCTAGCTTGCTGGAGACATTGTCTGGGAAGCAGTGAAAACACTTGCAAACAAAAACACGTCAAAGGACTAACTCTTTGAGCTTAATTCTAATCCAACAGCATAACCTCAAAGTCCTGTTTCTGTTCGTAACAGGCTGCTACAGTAACATGTCCCATTGGATGACTTTGCAGCATAGATGTCAGGAATGCAGCTTGGGATCCCCTCCTTCTACTCAGAGTTCACTTTGAAGGGATGAGCAAGTAATTCTTCCTGGGTTGACGGAAATCTAAAGTCTGTTTTCTAACACTCTTGCAGACGCTTCTCTGTCCATCGGCCTGTCCTGCCAACTCTGGTGTGAGTGTGAAGTTGAGGCAAGAGGGATTTCCCATTCCTATTTGACATGATGGACACCAGCTTTCCTCGGAAATGGCTGATGTTGCTGAGGAGGCAGCAGTATCAAAGCCCTTGCTGATGAAGGTACAACCAGCTGGGGAGGCTTTGGCATTTCTGCACAACGCTGCTCCCTGACTGTCACTCCAGACTCAGATTCGGAAAGAAGCAAAGCAAGCTAGAGGAAAACTGGATGTCCTGGTAATTTTCTTTTTCTTTTATTTCTTCATTCTTCACTTGTAAGAAAATCTAAATCTTAACCCTTTGTTTGAAAACACGGCTTTACGGAAATGATTATGGGTGTGCTCCTTCACCTTGTGTGGAACCTGCTTCACCTCGCTTCAGCTATAGGACACCTATGCTCCAATTTATGCTTCCCATGATAAAGCGGTGTTCTTTCGGTGTTCTTTTCTGTGATGCTTGCAGGCGAGGTTGAAAAGAGTTGTCAGTAGGATTCTTCGTTTCCTTTGCAGTATCCAAAGCTCCGTATTACCGTGGATCTTCTCCTCTGATCTGGAAAGCTTCACAGGCCAAAAGAGAATTGAGATGAAGAAGGAAATAGAGAATGCTGACCAATATTGCCAAGTACCACCCGTAAGTTTTGTGAAAGAATCCGGTGCATTTCTGTAGTGGTAGAAAGTTCATAAAATCATCGTCGTGCACTTGAAGGCAAGCAATGCTGTAAAAATGAAGAATGCAAGGCCCTGCTTAAGGACAATCTTCAGGCTGCTTCTAGATCAACAGCTTATTTGCTTCTTCCACAACCTCATCTCCGCTTGCTTAGAAGTTGTGAAGGTCGGAAGCACACTCCGTCTTTTTCATCCCCTCTGTGTATCTTTTCCCTGACAGCAACTTCTGTCTTGGCTCTTCACATCCAGCCAGAGCAGTTGCTTTGCCTCCGCAACCTGCAGGCTGACCTCTCGTGTGTACCTGTGCTGGACTGAGGGTAATGCTTGTAACGCACACAGATGCTGCATTCACTGTGACTTTTAGAAAAGAGAGCAAGAAGCTAACCTGCACAGCAGACTCTTAGGTTTCTGTCTCTCTCTCTCTCTCTCTCTATCTCTCTCTCTATCTGCATATATATTTCAGTACTTATTTACTTCTTTAAAGATACCTTAAATAGAATAGATACTTTAAGAAAGCTTACTTGTTCTTCCCCTTTCCTTGTTTTTAACGTTTGCTTTTCTAACCAATCCTTAATGTTACAACATGGGATTGATGCAGTACTCAGTCCTTAGAAGTTCTCAAAGCACATCAGTGATTTCTCTATTTCTCAACCTTTCCATCTTCATTGAGATCTCTCATCTGAATTTAGGTATGAGGTGAAGAAGAACACTGCAAGCAGCTGAAGCCGTATCAGACACATGCTTCTGCTAGGAAGTCATTCCGAGTGATTCCACGGTGTACTTTAGACAGGTTTGCTCTGGTCCTCTGGACTCAGCATCCCCAAGGGATATTTCAAAGCTCTCGGAAGGACCCGTCATTATCTCTGACACTGCAGCCTCCAGTAGGAAGGGGTAGATATTCCTTGCCCTTGTGCAAAGGAACTACTCAGTTAGCTGTTTCTAACCCAAATCTCGTTGTTGTCTTCTATTGACAGACACCACCTGGCTAGCCAAGCTAAACCACTGAAAATGGAAGGAGTGGGACATCTTCCAAAGCCTGCTGCTGCTTCTAAGCAGAAGTGCGCTGTAGGTGGGGACACAGCAAGAGGAAACGTCCAGGCCACGGTGGAACTGCAAGGCACCTGTCTGAGCCACACAACGAAGTCAGCGATTCCCAGTTGGAGACTGTTGCTCGACCAGTGACACAGCAGCTGGAGCGCTTCTGGTTGCTGCTGATGGGTTCCCGTGAATCAGCCAGGGATAGGAGCTATGAGAACGACTGAAGCGATTTGAAGTTACCCGAAAGAAAGAAGAGAGGAGAGAAGAAGACAAGAGGGGAGGGAAGGGGAGGGAATAAAAGGAAGGGAGGGGAGGGGAGGGGAGGGCAGGGGGAGGGTAGGATAGGATAGGATAGGATAGGATAGGATAGGATAGGATAGGATAGGATAGGATAGGATAGGATAGGATAGGATAGGATAGGATAGGATAACATAGGATAGGGTAGGGTAGGGTAGGGTAGGGTAGCATAGTGTAGTGTAGCGTGTTAGAGGGGAGGGGAGCATAGGAGAGTATAGGGTAGTGTAGGGGATCGGAGTTTAGGGGAGTGTAGGGTAGGATAGGGGAGGGGAGTGTAGGAGAGTGTAGGGTAGTATAGGGGAGGGGAGTGTAGCAGAGTATAGGGACAGGGAGCATAGGGGAGGGGGTGTAGGGGAGGGGAGGAGACGGGAGGGGAGGGGAGAGGATGGGGGGGAGGGGAGGGGAGGCAAAAGTGGGGAGAGGAGGCAAAAGAGGCGAGGGGAGGGGAGGGGAGGAGAGGGGAGGGGAGGGGAGGGGAGGGGAGGGGAGGGGAGGGGAGGGGAGGGGAGGGGAGGGGAGGGGAGGGGAGGGGAGGGGAGGGGAGGGGAGGGGAGGGGAGGGGAGGGGAGTGCTACCATAAATAAAATTGCCAAATACATGACATTTTGGATCTGGAGCCAAATCTTTGTGTACATGTCCTCTCCGTAGCCCCACGTGCTGACCACCCACCCGAATCTATCATACTGTTGGTCAGAAAGAACAGGGAGCATAGGGGAGGGCAGGGGAGTGGAGGGAAGGGAAAAGAGGGGATGGGAGGGGTGGGGAGCGCTACCATCAATAAAATTGCCAAATACGATGAAGGAGCAGCAGAGCCTGCAACCTCCAGTCCCCAACATCCTCCAACCACCCCCCACTGCTCCGTGGGAAATAGATAGAAGAATCAAGACTGAGGTTTAGCCTGGGATGGAGGTAGTGTGGCGAGGTGGTTTTCTGTTTGGTTGGTTGGTTGGTTGGTTGGTTGGTTGGTTGGTTTTAAAGTTTTTAAATTCTCACTGTCCTACTTTGTGATCAGTTGGCAATAAATTCAATTACTCTTCCCCAAGCCAAGTCTGTTTTGTCCATGAAGCCATCTTCCAGTCCTGAAGTAAGAAAGGAAACAGACCTGCAAGCAACTGTTACACAAGTGCAGGAAGAGTGACAAAGGAGGGTTTTGAGGCATGAAGTTACTGCAAGGATGCTCTGCTCTTTCCTCACTTCAGTATGAAAAGCACGGCACTAGTGGGTGGTCTGTGGTGGTAGTTGTTTTTTTGTTGTTTGTTTGTTTGTTTGTTGTTTTGTCAGCTCCACCCCACAGTATTTTGCTTGTTCTACTTGTTTTGGTGTGCCCCCATTCCCTCCCTCAAGGTAAAACATCCCTAGGGGCCATAACTTGCTGTTAGCAAACAAGATCTTGCAAAAGAGTGAAGTTAACATGGCACCACCTGCACTGGTGTATAAATAGTTCAAATATTTTCCCTCACTTTCCTGTAACTTTCCTGTAAATTGCTGGTCAGGAGATAACAAGTGGAGAAATTTAGGATAAGAGAGAGAAAGTTGTGTTTCCTATTGCCCTGGAGTTTCTGTTGGTCTGGCCACGGAAATGGAGTACTCAAAATCCTCAGGACACTCAGTTTATACCAGATTTATCCTAAAACTGCAGTATTTCTAGGCCCTTGGGATTCTTATCAATTAAAACATACTTTTTCACGCACAGAAGATGCAAAAAAGTGCGTCTACTGCAGTATGCAGACAGAGCCAGTCCTGTCTCTTGATTCCTTCTGCCTCCTGCCTGAAGAGCAGCAGACAATCGAGTTCTTGTCTTCAGTAGCTACGGCCTTAACCAACTGTGCAGTCTGTCCATTCATACACAGAGGAGGAAAAATAGCGTGGAATAACTCCTCTCCTTTGTGCTAACAGAGGAGGGTACAGCTTCCTCACTCCAACCCCACCGAGGCAAACCAGTCAGCAGTGCACGCCAGAGCCTCTGTCTCTTCCCCGTCTCATGATGTGCAGCTGGATCACTCTCCCTTCTATCCCCAGGATCGCTTTCAGCACAGTCACAGAAGGGTCAGACTCACAGCTTTAGGAGCCATCAGAAGAGGCTTTCCCTCTTCTGCCACCACACCACACCCCCTATACACATGCAATTTCACACATGCAAAGAGACACCATGGATTGGGGAGTTGCACAGAGAGGAGACCACACCCGTTTGCCTGCCTGCAGTTTGACACCAGTAGGGAGGTAATTCCGGTCAGGAGTTTCCATAGAGATGACAGAATATGGCCCTAGGGTCCTGCTGCTTCTTTCAGCCCTAATTCTTCAAATCCATAGGAACGGAAGAAACCTTCCCAGCCAAGTGCTGCATATCTTGAAGGTTGGAGAACCCACAGCCTTCTGCTTCATTTCATTTTAAAGATCAATCCCAATGTCACTCCCATAGAAGTAGTGGAAGCCATCTGGCTGGCTTGGCTTTCTCTCCAAAGAAGACCAAATGAGAGTTGGTCACGGGTGAGGATGAGCCCTGACAGTTCCTGCATTTTGGTTCTCCTGCAGCCCACAAAGCTCTCACTGCCTTGCCTGAATTTGAACCCCTTTGGAACCAAATCTACAGATTATCTCTGTAAATCCAAAACAGCACTTATTCACCATGTGAACAACAAATGCCTGGGATGGTTAACAGCACTTAGGTGCAAAAAAGAGCCCCCGCAGGAGCAGGCCCCGGGCCGCAGCTGCAGCCATGGAGAGGAGCCCACGGGGAGTAGGGGCAGAGAGGGACCTTGGAGGAGGGAACTGTATCCTCTTTTTTCATCGGTGCTGAGATTGAGGATCAGGATTTCGTGGTAGGAATTTGTTTAGATGAACCAATTTACCTCCATATGGGTTTTGTATGTTTGTTTCACCTTGTCTTGCAGGACCATCTTGGCTGGGTCTGCAGTGTTGTGCAAAAGTGAAGTTTTTCACAATAAAGAGCAGCTTTTTTTTCGGGGTAAAGGCTGAGGTGGCCTTCATCAGAGTCTTGTGACCTGAAAATGCAGAAAATGGGTGCATGGCTGGCTGGCTGGGTGGGTGGGAGTTGGGAATTCAGCCTTGGAATCAGAACTGGGACGTTGTTGGGATAGGAAATGATCAGTGGGATGGGAAGGGATGATGGGGATAGGAACTCATTGGGATGGGAAAAATGGGTTTTATTTTTATTGCATTAAATCCACTTTATTGACTGTGTTGTACAGTATGGCGTTGTTTTATTACTATAAAATTATGATGATTATTATTTAATCTTATTAATTAAACAATTTTTATACGTTATTATATTATAAATTATAAATATTAATATTGATTATATTGTTTTTATTCCTTTTCTACCCTATTAAACTCTCTTTATCCCAGTGCACTGGTTTGGACTTTAGTTTTCCTTCCGAGTCGTTGTGGATTCACTCCGGATGGGGGGACATTAGTGAACGCCTGTGTGCTTCAGATCCAAGGTCACCTTTGCCCTCAACTCAAGATACATGTTTGCATCTGTTGTCGTGAAACAATGTTAACAACATCAACAAAAAAGTTCCCTACTTGCTAGCAGCATCCCTACGTTTGCTGGGGTCTGCTCTGTGCATTTTGAAGACCGTTCCATGCTATTCAGCCCCTTCAGGAGGAAATGGATGGTTCTAGGAAAATGCGTCTTGACCTGATGCAAAGCTGTGACTCAGCACCCTGCAGCCCCCGCAACCCCTGGCATTTTACCTGCAGCCCCTCCAACAACTCTGATGTTCCCTGCATCGACTTCAACCACTGCGCTGGGACCTGAGGCCCCTCAAACCCGTGTCACTCGCCCTGCAGCCCCTCCAGCCCCTGGCATGTTCCCTGCAGCACCTCGAGCCCCTGGCATGTTCCCTGCAGCCACTGAAGCCTGGCACAGGCCCTACAGCTGGCTGCGGGGACTATCCAGAAATCTGCTCCAGAAATACAGTGATGGCAAGGAGCCCTCCACTTCATTCTTCCTTTTTTTTCTAGCTGGAAGCATTCAGAGTTGTCAACGGAATTGGTTTGGAGGAGTAGGAAAGACAGAATTGCTGGGTTTCTGCTTTCTCCCAGAAACTATCAGACCACAACATGACAGTTGTCTTTCTTTTACGTAATTTTACACCTGGATCTTTCTCACTTTTATGAGTGTGGGGTATTCCTTCTTTCTCCCTTTACCTTCCTCCCTTCCTCCCTCCCTCCCTTCCTTCCTTCCTTCCTTCCTTCCTTCCTTCCTTCCTTCCTTCCTTCCTTCCTTCCTTCCTTCCTTCCTTCCTTCCTTCCTTCCTTCCTTCCTTCCTTCCTTCCTTCCTTCCTTCCTTCCCTCCTTTCATTCTGTCTGTCTGTCTGTCTGTCTCTCTTTCTCTCTTTCTGTCCAGCACTGATTTTATGGCTACGTGTGCATATCCACAGTGTAGAGTTTTCTCCGTTCCGTTTCTTCCCTGAGTCTTGCCCCTCTTCCCTGCAACTGAACAGCATTGCCTTGATCAAGGAAGTGGCAACATGCGGCTTACACAGTAACCTGCTGAAATTACAGCTATAACCATGGAGCACAGCTGCCGATCAACACAAGACCACCAATCGCTCACATTTCTAAACTGCTCGTCACAATTCTTCCGTATGTAGGCTGTGATGCTGCTCATTTCTTAAGCACCCATCCATTTCTTCTCTTCCCAGACCCTCAAGGTGTCCTGGTCAAACCACCTCCCTTCCTCTTGCCCCATCTGGCTCTCCCACCTTCCTTTTCCCTCAAGGCTCAACTTTTTTTTTTTTTTTTTCAGCATAGGAGCTCCATAGAAGCTGCTGCTGCCCACCTCCGAGTTGACTAGGGCTGAACTACTGAAAAAGAAAAGAAAATCTATAAATAAGAGTGAGAGATGGTGAATACCTAACCATCTCTTAAAAGCAGGATTTTAAGAGAATAAGTAATTGATAAATGGAGTTAAGATCGGAGGGAAAAAAGTCCACTGTTGCAATCAATAGAGTTAAGAAGTTTTTCAAGTATATTAGGAACAAAAATTAGAGTAATGACACAGATCTGATACGGGATGGGTATTGCTTCAGTGAGAAATGATGGAAAAAAACACAACACAACACATGTGTATGTGTTGTTGGGTATTTGGAAAAAAAAAAAAGAAAAAAAAAACAGGTTAATGAAAACTGCATGCTCAATTAGATGATTTTTTTGTTGTCATTGGTATGGAATTGTGGGCTTTACAACACAATATGTGTTATATATATATATTATGTATGTTTTATATATGTTTTATATATGTTTTAATAAAATAAGGAAATGATATTTGTTTTCTACGTTTGTGGTTTCCAAACTGTAGTTAATAAACATTAAACAAGATGCAATAGGATCTCGTTAACTCTTTTGTTTGAAAAAACAGTGGCCCTGATCGACAGGTGCAAGTGAGAGGAGACAATATTCAGTATTTCTCTATGTTGTCATTTATTGGTGAAGATGAAAGTCTGCAGTTCATGTTCATTACACTAGCATGACAACATGACCACAAGGGGGACTGTCTGGTAGTGAAAAGGAACTTCTGCATGGATTAAAAATCTTTGCCTTTCTTTATTCTGAACTGTTTTTCTTATGGCTGCTAGAGAGAGAGATTCTCTGCCTTAGAAATAAAACTGCCCAGGCTGTTCTGATAAACCTGTAGGGTTAAGGCACTTCTACCAAAACAGATTTCAAAAGGCAAGAAGTCAAAAAGCAACAATTCAGTAATCTGTGTACGCTTCTATATTAAGTTTTAAGATAACCTGGTTTATATTTAGTTCACACAAATTAACCAAACATAGCAGCATACAACCTAAGAAAAGCTTAAGAAATTTATTAGATGCACAGATAAAGTGCTGTAACAGAGAAACTTGTGTAAATCTATTCTAAAATAAATAAGGTACAGTTAAACCACCTTTGACTCGTTTTAACTCGGAAAGAAATAACCTAAGTTTTAATCATTTGAATTTTAAGGTCAAGGTGAAATATACCATAACTATAACAGTGGTTGTGATCTGTATCAACTATTTGAGGCTCCTGTTCCTCTTGAGGTCTCCCAGAAACAGGAAGGCTATTGCAAAATGTGTCCATTAGACATAGTTCCTTTTACAGAAACATTTTTGTAATAAAGTCTGGTTGCTCAAATACATGTTAAAATATTTAACAAGGAAACAATTTTCTCCTGATCCAGTCGATCTTTTAAACAAGACGATGTATTTTTCCTATGACGCAGCCCACAGGAGGGAACAGAAGTAAACATCCTCCTGAACTGAAGACTGTTTTGCTTGAAGAACTAAACTATTGCATTATTATATGAGAGCAAGAAATATCCATTTGGGTTATCCCTTTCTCCAAACATGGTGCCCAGTGATACATGTATTTTTGCCTTAATCTCAAAGGCCCGTTTGTCTCCAGGTAAGGTACGTTAAAAAGAGATTCCCTTTAAGCATCTTATCACAAGAGCTCTTACTGCCTTTCCATCCGGGGAAGCTTGTGTGTTAAACTGCCCTTGGAGTTTTGGATGCTACTAGATTTCTGTGCTCTGTTATCCATAATTTCAGGCACTTCGGGGCTAACATGGCTGTTTAAGTCAATGCAATAATATTACCAATATATTCAACACTCAGAAGAGTCACCACAGTTTCCTTCACACACTCAGGATTTCAAATTCTTCTTCCAATTCAAATAGCTTGTCAGTAGATTCAATGAGTTCTGTAAAAAAAGATAAAGAAAAAAATGCTTCTAAAGACATGCCTGATTTTGTTCACTTAAAAAAACAACTTTGAAAGACGCATTCCAGAAAAGTACTTTGTAAGAGTGAAAAAAAAAAATCTGTGCTAGCAATTGTATGGCTTGTTTGGATACATGCCTGCTATATATTGCTTGACACTCACAAAGGATAGTTATTCTACCTGTGATTATTCTTTTATTTGCTAACGAGGAACATAACATTGCACAATTAGGCTTTTAATCGGTGCCTTACCTGCTCCTGTGGTTGTCACTTCTGGTTTTGTTGGAGGTATGAAAGGAGGCCAGTGTGGCGGGTGCTTCTGGACCAGCTCAAACATCCGTAGACTCTGCTGCTTTAGAATCTCCTGAGGACAGAATGCTTTCATTTTAAAAGCTGGCTCGGGAGACGCTTCAAACACAAAACGTGTCTGCTTAATTGAAAGTGTTTTTTAATTACGCATGTCCATCAGGAAAATAAAGTCTTTATACAGACATACTGTGAAATCCAAGCACCATGGTCTCTGTAATACATCCCTAGTTAAAACACATCTGGAAGACAGATCTCTTGAACTGTACTACAAATTATCAGTCTTATCATCTTTTGATATCAGCTTTGATATCTGCAAACCTGTAATTTTGTTGACATGTAGCAAGCACACTAGGAATGTACAATATTTTCTGCTTTTTAAAAGAAAGTTGCTTGCATAGAACTCTCCTCAAGTTTTCTGTTGATCAATAGCACAAAAGACAGATCTATCAGCTCCTCCAAAGGGGAAAAAAAAAAAAAAAAAAACGCATCAGATTTTGAAGGACAGGTTTTGGTCAGGAAAAAAGGTGTTCCTGAAGCCAAACGCTATTCCTCTTCAAAGAGAAGTTACCTTCTGTCCTGTATTTCAGTTATTTACAAACTGTTTTCCTTAGATGATTTTTTTTTTTTTAAATAAATGCCCTTAGAGGTTGATGGTACTTTACATTCAGACGTCTGGTGCTTAGCTTAACAGCTGCATGCAGAAACATCCTCAAGTCTGTTTCCTGTGGCAGCCAGCACCTTCTGTTCTCCCTAGATCAGCAGGAGCTAGAGGCCTGCAGCACTTACAGAATCAGATCTTTAAGATAGCAGGGACTAACAGTCATAATTAGAACACGCAATCTATTATGTCAAACAATAAAAAAGGATCAGGAAGCAAATCATTGATACATCACTACAATATGGCAGTTAAACCTTAGTCATTTAGTGAGAATTAGAAGTTAAAAGCAAGTGTCACCCAGTAACACCTTCAAGTGTGGATGTTTACACCCATTTTCCAACTGGCAGGGTTTGTGGCTGGTAAAGTGCTGAACAATTTCCAATTAGCAATTCAGTAGTATTGCCTTACCCTGATGCTTTAATGCATTCTTCTCCATGGCTCATACAATTTGTATACAAAGGAAAATGCAAAGGAAAATTTTACAAAAAACAGACAATAAAAACCAGACTTTATAAAGAACAAATCGAGATGCTAAGTTCCCACTCTTACCTTTTGTACAAGACTACACCAGTTATCAAAATCACATTCTTCTTTGCAAAAGAAGCCCTTAGGGGAAAAAACAAACACACAGAGTTTTACCTTTGCAGATGGTAGGTATGTGGTACCAGCAGGTAAGGCGGTTTGACCTCTGATACAGTAATGCCCTGTACGATCAGTAGATATAAGACTCCAAATATGTGGCAGCTCTAGGGAGAGAACCCACGGGGAGAACAAGGCCCTGCAAACCCCTAACGAAATAGTCAAGCAAAAAATAGCAGCAGCTCCTGTGTGCTCCTCCATGGAGCGCCACCCAGTTCCTACAGTCCAGGTATCAGCAGAAGCTGAAAACTTGTAGATGATGGACCACCTAAGGAACACTTCCATTCTGGTATCTATACTGAAAATATTTGCTCTTCATTATGATTTTGTCTGTCTCGTTGCATCATGCCACATTTTGCACAGTTACGTAGTTAAGTATTAAAACAAAACAAAACAAAACAAAAAAACTTTCTAAAAAGCAGCAGTATTAAAAAACAGGTATGTGAATGAATGACAGATACCGGTATCTTTACAGATTGTTTAAAGCTTTAGAAACACATCCCACTGGTGACAACTGCCAATCACCCAATCACAGGATACTGGCATGGGATCAGATCCAATTTTTTCAAATACCACAGTACCCCCATGACATTTTGGCTGAATTACAAATAATACATTTGTATTTGTAATTTGGGGTGAAATACAATAATTCCACTTAAACAGTTTCAACTTATGATATAAAGTAAGTTTAAGTAACTTGTCTAGAGGTGACCAAACCTAAAGTAGTGATAGAATAAAACCCGTAAACCTGTTTCAGTTCCTTGCTCTGACCATTATAATGCCTCTTGAAAGAAGTAAAAGCTGCTCAGTAAAGAAAACAAAGCGAGCTCCCTACAGTACAGACAGCTCCCCACTTGCCCTAAGATTCTCCATGTAGTTATGTACAAACTACTATGTGTTGATCACAGAAGACAGCTTTGTGATCTTGGTTCTGTTCAAGGAGATGCATTGCTGCCCTTACCAATGTAGAGAGACATTACTTTGAGATAAAGTACATGCATTCAAGATTTCCTGACACTTACTAAAGCTACTGAAGGGTCCAAATTCATGATCTTCATTCTATGTGGGGCTTCCTGGCAGTGGAAACTCTCATCGTCAACCGTGCCATTTTCTTCTGAATCTACAAAGCTTTGAGTGGTGTGAGGGTCCAGATAGATCAGCTCATTGCCTGGATGGGTAAAAGCCGTATGTTAAAAATAAGCAAGTGACATTAATAAGCACTTGGTCCAGAACTGTAAAATAGAAATTAGATTGCCATTGCAGTCAGTATAATCTAGACTTTCCACCTAGGGATTCTTTAAGAGAATCGGAAGGTTTAGACACAGCGTTTCCCACAGGGTATTTAGTATAACTTCCTATTGTCACCTATTACTGTAATTTTTTGGTTGGTTATGTTCTATCTTTGTCACATACTTTTATTTTTCCATGTGAGATCCAGTACTTTTTTTTTTTTTTTTTTTTTAAATCTCAAGTGTTGTAAACACTAACATTTGACAGATGAAAAGGTACAGGATGTTCACAGATGCAATCTGTAATCCCATTAGGCATTCATTCAGAAATTGGAACAAAAAAGCCTAACTAAAACAGGTTAGGTTTTACAAAAGGACAAAATAGGGTTGCAAAATTTTGGCCCAAAGTGGGGTGAAATCTGAAGGAATGCATTTTAAATTAATTAGAGCAATACTTAATAACAGAAGGTATGCAAAAGGTGAAAAAGATACTGCTATCAGAAACAGTTTTGAAATACAAGAAAATAAAAGTGACATTTGACCAATACACTTGTCAAATGCTATCAGCTATTCTCAGTATGTTGCTCTTGTTGATGTCATCACTTATTTTTACACCTAGCTTTGCTGTTAACTTTCTGCTCCTGTTAAGGATCATCTCATACTGTTTCTAAACTCTTTTAGATATGCTTCTTCATTTATTTTATTCTATTCTCATCTTTCTTTACTTCTAGAGGTTCACGCTTAGACCCCTTACTATTTCCCCTTCAAAAAATGTTCTCTTTTGATCATCTGCACATTTGGAATAAGTTTCTTTTTTCCTTACCTAAAAATCCTATGAAATAATAGGCATTCTTTGGTTTCCCTCCTAATGCTCCCAAAGACTGTGGCATCTTAAAGCATTCCTAGGAGTTCAAAAGGAATAAAGGAAATTGTAATTCATTTCTTTACTGACATCACAGATACCCAAACTTATTTGACAGTAACGAGCAATGAATTGAAAGAAAACCTTACTTTAAATGCATAAATATATACGGGATTTATGTGATTTATCCCTAGTCGTAGAGGTATAATAAGCAAGAGGGCTTTCCAGCCTGTGCAGAGTCCTCCTGCCTTCTTGCTTCGGCCAAGAGCACTTCTGTGCAAATGTGCACTGCTGTGGGACGCGCTGCTGCTCTGAGGAGGGGACCAGCACATTTTTTCTGCGGGAATAAAACTAGAAATCAGTCAACGCACAGAGGAACACAAAGCAGATCTTCCTCTCAGTAGTGAATTAAGCTAGTTTGCCAGGGATCTTTATAGGGCACCCAAGACAAAACGAGCCGGGCATGGCAATTACAGCTATTTAGTAGAAGTAATTCTAGCAGACAGTATGTGCTGGCACGTCCAAGTGAGACGTTAGATCAATGATTGGGGGATGACAATTTAAGACTGCAGTGACATGTCCTATTAATGTTATTAATAGTGTCAAGCTTTGCCTATAAAACGCCAGAGAAATGAAATGGCAGCAATGATGACAGTAGAAATTCTTCAAGGAGCTCTTCACATCCAGTGATGTGAGCACGAAGTTGGCATCAGGGATCAAAAAAACACAACTGAGTTTGTATGTCCTTCTTCCCTCTTCTTACCCTTGCAAGACAAAGCCATGGCCCCCCAAGTATTTGTTCATGTTTAGATACATGCTGGCAAATGGAGTCAAATCAGAAACTGTTACCAGAAAACTGATGAGGTGTCACTTACTGATGTCTTCAATGGCCACCGTATTGTCCATAGATACATAAACTGCTAATGAATTCCATTCATCAAATAAAGCAAGCTTCCTAGAAAACATTAAGGTACTAATTAATATAAACTAGTTGGATCAAAAGGGTAGCTTTACACTCAGAACCATTTATTTATTTTTTTTTTTCTTAAGAAAAAACATCCTTTCTGCATTTTTTAAAGTCTCCATGTAAGAAAAAGAAAACTTTAAACATTAAATGTTTAATATCTTTAGAAAAATAGGTACTGAGTGGTACCAGGAAAAACATATGCGCTGCACCATGTGCAAACTGTTTTGTCTTACTGCTAAGTGCAGTGACAGTAACAGTTCAACTACATCAAGTTTATTACTTTTTATTGCACTCGACAGTCTCTGCAATGGGTTCTTGCCCAATTGTGTCTTTTCTCATCTGGAAAAGAAAAAAATTCCTATGCCAGTTTTGCAGATTACAGTGGAATTACTTCTGCCTGAGCCTGCGTGCACAGCAGAAATGGGGCGTTAAAAGCTAAATCAGCTAAGGGTTTGGGGCACCAAAACTTCAGTGGGAGACAGCAGCACACAGTTTTATGTCCACTTCTGCAAAATCCAAACCTTTGGGGAAGGGAGCTACACTCTTAAGCTGCACTGGCAGAATTAGCTGTTTCAAATAAGCCAGAAAGAAATGGGGGTGAGCGTTTCACCATGAAAAACTTGGCCATGAAAGATCTGGAGTCCAGGGCATGCTTCAGCTCCCCTCCCTCTTCAGATCATGTGCCTGTTCCAGGGTGTCAAAGACTTGCTGCTGAGCTCGCAGGACCTGTAGCCTAGCCCCTGCCTGAGGTAAGACACCTCCACGTACCCCTGGAGAACTGAGCAGCCTCAGTTCCTTTCAGTGTGGCTCCCAGACTATGAGGAGCTGCCCATCTTTATCCAGTAGCCTTGCTGGCAGAACTGCTGCTCAGAAAGGGAGGAATTGCAGCTCAGTTCCCTCCTCAGCCGAGATGGCTTCTCTCTGATGTTTCACACCACCACTCCGACCTACACGGTGGCACTCTCGACCTGCCAGAGCTGTGCCACTGTGCAGAAAGGAATATACATCTGTGGTGTGACTGGTGAGGGCATGCAGACGGCATAGCAGGAGACTTTCCTGCAGTTTCTTCTCCTCAGGCTCTTCCTTTATTAAAATTTAGAGGTCACCCATTCCCAACTCAGTACCTGCACACCGAGCTGTGGCATGACATTCCATGCTGCACTTGTAAAGAGATGGCAAGTACATTCCTGACTGTGGGACAGGGGGAGATGCAGCCTTCAAAACTCTGCCTGGGCCTTGTCTTGGCTGCCCCAGGGGAGTACGTTCTGAATGAGACTGGTATGATCTCACTTACTTTAGTACTTGAGCAACTGTATTTGGTCCAAACCATTCTCCAATTGACTTCCCCTCTCCAACACCCACCTGTGCTGTTTTCATAGTGAAAAAAAGACACACGTACACAAAATCAAAGAAAAATGAGACCATAAAGAATGTGGGAACAATATACAGTAAATACCGTGACTGTCAAACATTCTAGAGTAACTGCAATCTGTATTTAGCAATAACAATTATTTTCTCAATCTATGCTCTTTTCAAAACTTAGGGAGTGCCAGTTTCTTTAATAAACAAAAGGCTTCTAAACTACAATGAGAATTACAAGTTAACAAATGTTAGTGCCCTTTATTACAAATTACAGCAATAAGCTACAAGACTGCCTATTCTAACATTACTGACTCTGGTACCCAAGGCTTACAGAGTTTATCAAGAGCTAGATTCTAGTACATGGCTTTATTTAGGTCTCAGGGAATGTTTCTGTACTACTAGTCTTTGCGCCCATCTGCATACCTTTTTATTTTTATATAAGCATACACATTGTCTTCACATCCACTTTTTAAAATTATGAATTAACATACTGCAAATTAGTGATTCAACACAGTAGAAATTTCAGTGGAAAAAACCTGAAAGTTTATGTTTGTTCTTACCCATCTGGTGGATTGAATAACAGCAAGCCTTCCTGTCGAGAAAGCATCGTAGGATTCTGTGATATTCTTCTGGTTGTTTTTTGTGTTTTTCCCATTGCCAATCTGAAAGGAAAAATTGATATAGAATAAAAAATGGTGACGTTTTCATTACACTGATCAAATGTCTAGACAGCAGAAAGCTTTATAATGAGATGTTAAAAGACATTTCAATTCATCTCGAATATTTACATTTTGTGTAGAGCTCCTAGAATTCCAAGCTTGTTATTTATCATCAAGCTGCCCTTTATCATCATAGGCTAGATTGTAAAAACAGGGAAAATAAAACAAAACAAAAACATCAACTGCAAACATATTCTGACGGATCATGCTGCGTGTTGATAGCCATTCCAGTATCTCTGAGCTTCCAAGATTATTTAAAAGTACAGGCTGTGTTTAGACCTTGTTGGATTTCTAAGCACCCATTAAATAACAACATAAGATCCATACAGAAAGTCCAAACACTCCACTGGCAGCATCCTGGGATGTGACATGCATGCTTAAGAGCTTGCACCAGGGGGGTTTGGACCTCGTGCTGCTGACAAGTGAGGAGTGAAGAGAAGGGTAAGAGCACTGTCCCACGGTGGCAGGTTTTCCCTTGGCCTCAACTTGGGTGTTACACTTGGGTGAGGTTTATAAAATAATGGCGACAGGATTCCCCATTTGTTCTCCTTCTATGCCTATTTCTCTGCGTCAGGCTGGGATGATTTCACCCAGCTGAATATGAATTGATTCATTAGGAACTGTTACCAGGGCATCAAAGAAAGTCTCACTAATAAATTCAGGGTTTGTGCTTTTAATGGAGTACTTACGAAGAAGCGTCTGCAGACAATACCGAAGTTCCCTCAGGACCAGCACTCACCTCTCCCTAAGTGTCTGCAGATCAGTGCTTGGGCCAGCATCATCTGCCCGCATCGCAGCATACATCCCCAGCCAGCGTCCGACGAAGGACCCGTGCCTCCTGTTAGGAAAGTTCAGCACAATCAGTGCAGGCTTTCAACTGGGTGCAGCACCACAGAGGACATTTCAGAGTGCTAGAAAACAGATAGGGCTGCTGAAGCCTCCATGAACTGTCCTACAGATAAAAGGCACACAGCAAGACTTTGGTTCCATGCTGTTGGTCTAATTCTAATCTCTGCATTGCACAAATAAACAAAATTCATTTATTCCTTGTGGAGCTGACTTACTCTTTTCATTCTTCAAGCAGCATTCACAAACCATTTACTGCATGCTATACAACATGATCACCTGTTTACATACAGACATAAATAAACACTGATTTTAATAATCTTCATGTTTGCATAAACAGTTAAAATGATGCTCAAAATGCGCTAATACTCTAGAAATATTTTCCCAGCCTACGATGCCATCACTTATCTTGCTATTTAATTTAGAACAATGCAGCAAATCTGCAGTATACTCACCAATAGGCGAAAACTTTCTTCTATACGTAAACCACGTTAAACCACAGTAAACCACACGTGAACACACCTTGGCTTATTGTCTGACTTTGGCTTATGGTGCGTCTGTTGCTGTGTCCAGCACAGTGCAGCCCCCAGATTGCTACCAAAACCTTGCCACAAACCTCAATCCCCCTGTTAAAAGAGACCCTCTTGTTTGTTGCCCTTCTTTCGACACTCTCTAACAGGTTTATGTCTTTTTCTTATACTGTGGAGCCCAAAACTGCACTCAGTACTCAGTACATGGAATACCAACAGAGACTGCCTGGCATTTTCTCTTCTCTGCAGAAGCTCTGTTGCTAACACTGTCCAGAAATCACCACTGTCACAGACAGTAGTAGCATTCCCTCCTCCCACAGTTTGTTCTTCCCCCCAAGACTTAGACACCACCCAGAAAAAGAAGAATAATAATACTAATAAAATAAAATAAAATAAAATAAAATAAAATAAAATAAAATAAAATAAAATAAAATAAAATAAAATAAAATAAAATAAAATAAAATAAAATAGTCAAAAGCCATCAGGAAGGCAGTGGTGCAGACTGTGGAGAGCCTGGGTTCAAATCCTTCTTCTGTGAGGCTCTGAACCTATATCCCACCACAATCTCTCTGCTAATGTATGGCAGGGAAAGGAGGAAGAAAGAACATATCTCCTGCACTTTCCATTTATTGTTGACTGACAATTCTGTAGAGTTATAAAGCCTCAATCAGTGAGATACAGGGTTCTTCTCACATTGTCTCACTGTGCCCTAAGCGGAACAGCTCTCATTTAATAGATGCTTCACCACAAAATCATGAGTCATCTGCAGTTTTGAACTTTTCTGGGATCAAGTCCCTTCAGATGGTTGAGGAATCTGCTCCAGCACCTATGTAAACTGGTGCTCTACTAAGCTAGTGAGTGAACAAGAGAGAAATCCTCTGCTAGATGACTTGACAAATTGGGTCTGAAAATAGTGTTGAGGCAGAATAGTCCACGATTTTTGCCTTGGGTGCACAGAGGGATTGGGTGTTGTAGACTTCTTTTATTCTTCATTAAGATAAACATTTTCAAAAATGTGCTTGTTCAACCTTGCTCCCACTGTGTGCATGGGAGGGAGATAACTGAAAGTGGGGAGCGTTGCTTGGATCCTGCAAGTGGCTGAGGTCCAGTGGGGTTGGAGGCTTTCTTCCTCCTTTTGGAAATGCAAAGCAACCCTGCACCTCCCCTGCACTTGCAGAAGGATCGTGACAGCCCAAAGCACAGCGGCTTTGTAATTGCTGCATACACTTCGATCGGATTTACGTGGCAAGGGTTTGGTAGCAGGGGCCTGCAGGGATGGCATCTGTGAGTACAATCCAGACAACAGCCAGCTCCAGATAGCTCCAAAAGGGCCCCGGCGCTTGCCAGAGCTGAGCCAATAAGCGATGTTGTTTGCACCTCTGGGAGAGCAGATGGAAGAAGGGGGAAATACTGCTGCACAACAGAAGCTGGTAGAGCAAGGAGTGAGAAGCAGCCCTGCAGCCCCCAAGGGCCGTGCAGCAGGAGGCAGGAGGTGCTCCAGGCTCACAGCAGCAGTTCCCCTGCGGGCTGTGCAGGGAGAGGCCCCTGGTGGAGCAGGCTGTCCCCCTGCACCCATGGGTCCCCCATGGAGCAGATCTCCACGCTGCTGCCCCCCTGTGGGTGGAGGAGCCCCCGGTGGAGCAGGTGGCTGTGGCCTGGAGGAGGCTGCGGCCTGTGGAGAGCCCCCGCAGGAGCAGGCCCCGGGCCGCAGCTGCAGCCATGGAGAGGAGCCCCCGCAGGAGCAGGGGGGCTGGGGGGAGCTGCTGCCCATCCGTGGGGGACCCGTGCTGGAGCAGTTTGCTCCTGGGGGATGGATGGATGGATGGAGCCTGTGGGACGGAGCCGTGTGGGAGCAGTGCTTGAGGAGCTGCTGCCTGTGGGCAGCCCGTGTGGGATCAGCTGGGGAAGGGCGGCATCCCATGGGAGGGACCCCACGGGGAGCAGGGGCAGGGAGGGACCCTGAGGGTCACTCTGCTGAGTCTGCTTTGCCCGTCACGATACTTGTTGAGCCATCGCCCTGTCCTTATCTCAGCCCTGGAGCCCTTTGCATCGTATTTTCTCCCCCTTTCCCTTTGAGGAGGGGGAGTGAGAGAGCGGCCGTGGTGGAACTCGGCTGCCCACCCGCTTCGAACCACCGCAGTTGCAAAGTCCTGGGAAAGATTTCTTTCAAGAAATTAAACAAGGTGTTTAACAAAGAAATGCAGAGTTTCCTTTTGAAGGCTTCCTGGAGAATTGGGCTTCTTTCCTATTCCCAGCTCAGAGGAAGGGAATTGTTGATTTCACCTTCTTTTTTCTGACATGGAAATCAAAGGTGAACTGCTCTACAGGGACGGGCAACGTCTCAGAATCAAGCTCTTTTGCTCTGTAGTCCTTTCTCAAGGAAAAGATTGATCACACACCTTCCACAGATGTAGGGGAGCAGGGAATAATTTGGGAACTACTCTAATTCAAGTCAGTTTGGGCATAGTGGCACTTCCCTAGCTGTTTCTGAGACAGACGCATTAGCAACAGAGAGTGTTGTGCCGTCACTGGGAGGCGCCTGCGGTGATGACTTCAGAAACAGAACTGAATTGTGTCACCACAGCACTTTGGCAACAGCTGCCTCCGTGCACGTTTAGCTGGGAGGCACAGAGAAGGGTGCTGGATGCGATGAAACCACGTGAGGATTTGTGGATCTCCCCTTGAGGTGCACAGAGAGGGACCATGCCCTTCTGTAAGTGTTTTGATGCTTGGCTGAGGAAAAAAATGTGGTTTTGTTGTGAATGCTTCATTGTAGTATTCTGTAGTTTGTGTCAAGTCCTTACAGAAGCCTCAAGGTTGGTACTTTGCTCAATGATGGAGCTGCACAGAGTGAGAACAGACCCAATGTACGGGTGAGGGCCTCTGCACGTTCTCTTCTTCCTACAGACGATCAACAAATAAGGGGAGACAGAGAAGAGTGTGCTGTGGTCCTCCCATAGACCGCAAGTACTAAAGCATAAACAAGAGGCTTAAGAGTCCCCCTGTCATGTTAAAATTCAGGCAGCAATGGACTTCCTCACACGGGCTGGCCTGTCGACTAGTGTCTCAGGCTGTGGCGTATGAAGATGCACTCCATCTGCTTTCAGGGTAGCAATGGCAGTGGGCAAGCTGCCTGACCTTAACATTTGTCATTTCATTTCTCACCTGAGTTTTGGTGGTTCTACACGATTCATTCTTGGACTAGAAAAAAAAAAAAAAAGTGAATTTGGATCAAAATAAAAGGATAAAAGGATTTCCTTTCCATTAATTACATGTTCTTACCTTTGTAACAGATTTGGTTATTGACTTAGAAGGCAAATATCTGGCCAGACTGCAAGACTTGTGCTCGCAGCGTGGGACAGCTCTCGTAAAGGTGATTCAGGGCAGTTTCTGGAAAACAAGACATCAGATCTCCAAAACAGCTTTCTTTGTGCTAATGTAGGAAGGGTGAGTAAGTGTAAAGGTAAGAGCCCAGATACCGTAAGAAGCAGAAAGTGTGAAGGAAACTTCCTTCTGGCTGATACAGCTCCATATCTAGTTGTCAAGTATGAAGAGAGCAGTGCTAAGTTTCTTGGGGAGAGGTAAAAAAGAAGAGACTGGGAGATTGTAAAAGGAAAAAGTGGGATTCCCTATTTCAGGAAATCCTAGGAACTGGAAATAGAGATTGGAAGAGTGCTTTAAGCCAAGACAGACATGTTTTAAAACTAAAACGCAGGAGTTGAATGAACCAAGAAATGAATCCCTTTTGATTATGCAGTTGTGTCCAGTGTTATCTTGGGAAATATGGTTTCCACATAAAAAGTATCTGGGGCTTGAAGTTCTCCTAAGGCCCTTCTCTGTGTATTCCCTACTGTTTGGTAAGCGCTGAGGTCACACTGCAGACAGCAGCACGTCCTCTCCCCACTACTTAGCTGTCTGTTCTCACAACACGTCTAGGAACAGAATGGCTTGGACACAACTGCGCCTAGGACCGAGTTCATTCAAGCTGCTGGACGAGGTAAAAGCTCTGGACAAGCGAAGGGGAGGGAGGGATGGGTGGACATACAATATGATCACTTTAATCTCATTTCTCTAAGAATCCTGGCTGAGAAAACAAAACAAAACAGAATCAAAAAGAACAGAACAGAACAAATGAAGCAAGCAGCTAGCTTGCTGGAGACATTGTCTGGGAAGCAGTGAAAACACTTGCAAACAAAAACACGTCAAACGACTAACTCTTTGAGCTTAATTCTAATCCAACAGCATAACCTCAAAGTCCTGTTTCTGTTCGTAACAGGCTGCTACAGTAACATGTCCCATTGGATGACTTTGCAGCATAGATGTCAGGAATGCAGCTTGGGATCCCCTCCTTCTACTCAGAGTTCACTTTGAAGGGATGAGCAAGTAATTCTTCCTGGGTTGACGGAAATCTAAAGTCTGTTTTCTAACACTCTTGCAGACGCTTCTCTGTCCATCGGCCTGTCCTGCCAACTCTGGTGTGAGTGTGAAGTTGTGGCAAGAGGGATTTCCCATTCCTATTTGACCTGATGGACACCAGCTTTCCTCGGAAATGGCTGATGTTGCTGAGGAGGCAGCAGTATCAAAGCCCTTGCTGATGAAGGTACAACCAGCTGGGGAGGCTTTGGCATTTCTGCACAACGCTGCTCCCTGACTGTCACTCCAGACTCAGATTCGGAAAGAAGCAAAGCAAGCTAGAGGAAAACTGGATGTCCTGGTAATTTTCTTTTTCTTTTATTTCTTCATTCTTCACTTGTAAGAAAATCTAAATCTTAACCCTTTGTTTGAAAACACGGCTTTACGGAAATGCTTATGGGTGTGCTCCTTCACCTTGTGTGGAACCTGCTTCACCTCGCTTCAGCTATAGGACACCTATGCTCCAATTTATGCTTCCCATGATAAAGCGGTGTTCTTTCGGTGTTCTTTTCTGTGATGCTTGCAGGCGAGGTTGAAAAGAGTTGTCAGTAGGATTCTTCGTTTCCTTTGCAGTATCCAAAGCTCCGTATTACCGTGGATCTTCTCCTCTGATCTGGAAAGCTTCACAGGCCAAAAGAGAATTGAGATGAAGAAGGAAATAGAGAATGCTGACCAATATTGCCAAGTACCACCCGTAAGTTTTGTGAAAGAATCCGGTGCATTTCTGTAGTGGTAGAAAGTTCATAAAATCATCGTCGTGCACTTGAAGGCAAGCAATGCTGTAAAAATGAAGAATGCAAGGCCCTGCTTAAGGACAATCTTCAGGCTGCTTCTAGATCAACAGCTTATTTGCTTCTTCCACAACCTCATCTCCGCTTGCTTAGAAGTTGTGAAGGTCGGAAGCACACTCCGTCTTTTTCATCCCCTCTGTGTATCTTTTCCCTGACAGCAACTTCTGTCTTGGCTCTTCACATCCAGCCAGAGCAGTTGCTTTGCCTCCGCAACCTGCAGGCTGACCTCTCGTGTGTACCTGTGCTGGACTGAGGGTAATGCTTGTAACGCACACAGATGCTGCATTCACTGTGACTTTTAGAAAAGAGAGCAAGAAGCTAACCTGCACAGCAGACTCTTAGGTTTCTGTATCTCTCTCTCTCTCTCTCTCTCTCTCTCTCTCTATCTGCATATATATTTCAGTACTTATTTACTTCTTTAAAGATACCTTAAATAGAATAGATACTTTAAGAAAGCTTACTTGTTCTTCCCCTTTCCTTGTTTTTAACGTTTGCTTTTCTAACCAATCCTTAATGTTACAACATTGGATTGATGCAGTACTCAGTCCTTAGAAGTTCTCAAAGCACATCAGTGATTTCTCTATTTCTCAACCTTTCCATCTTCATTGAGATCTCTCATCTGAATTTAGGTAGGAGGTGAAGAAGAACACTGCAAGCAGCTGAAGCCGTATCAGACACATGCTTCTGCTAGGAAGTCATTCCGAGTGATTCCACGGTGTACTTTAGACAGGTTTGCTCTGGTCCTCTGGACTCGGCATCCCCAAGGGATATTTCAAAGCTCTCGGAAGGACCCGTCATTATCTCTGACACTGCAGCCTCCAGTAGGAAGGGGTAGATATTCCTTGCCCTTGTGCAAAGGAACTACTCAGTTAGCTGTTTCTAACCCAAATCTCGTTGTTGTCTTCTATTGACAGACACCACCCGGCTAGCCAAGCTAAACCACTGAAAATGGAAGGAGTGGGACATCTTCCAAAGCCTGCTGCTGCTTCTAAGCAGAACTGCGCTGTAGGTGGGGACACAGCAAGAGGAAACGTCCAGGCCACGGTGGAACTGCAAGGCACCTGTCTGAGCCACACAACGAAGTCAGCGATTCCCAGTTGGAGACTGTTGCTCGACCAGTGACACAGCAGCTGGAGCGCTTCTGGTTGCTGCTGATGGGTTCCCGTGAATCAGCCAGGGACAGGAGCTATGAGAACGACTGAAGCGATTTGAAGTTACCCGAAAGAAAGAAGAGAGGAGAGAAGAAGACAAGAGGGGAGGGAAGGGGAGGGAATAAAAGGAAGGGAGGGGAGGGGAGGGGAGGGCAGGGGGAGGGTAGGATAGGATAGGATAGGATAGGATAGGATCGGATAGGATCGGATAGGATAGGATAGGATAGGATAGGATAGGATAGGATAGGATAGGATAGGATAGGATAACATAGGATAGGGTAGGGTAGGGTAGGGTAGGGTAGGGTAGGGTAGGGTAGGGTAGGGTAGGGTAGGGTAGGGTAGGGTAGGGTAGGGTAGGGTAGCATAGCGTAGTGTAGCGTGTTAGAGGGGAGGGGAGCATAGGAGAGTATAGGGTAGTGTAGGGGATCGGAGTTTAGGGGAGTGTAGGGTAGGATACGGGAGGGGAGTGTAGGAGAGTGTAGGGGAGGGGGGCATAGGGTAATGTAGGGTAGTGTAGCGAACGGGAGTTTAGGGTAGGATAGGGGAGGGAAGTGTAGGAGTGTGTAGGGTAGTATAGGGGAGGGGAGTGTAGCAGAGTATAGGGACAGGGAGCATAGGGGAGGGGGTGTAGGGGAGGGGAGGAGACGGGAGGGGAGGGGAGAGGATGGGGGGGAGGGGAGGGGAGGCAAAAGTGGGGAGAGGAGGCAAAAGAGGCGAGGGGAGGGGAGGGGAGGAGAGGGGAGGGGAGGGGAGGGGAGGGGAGGGGAGGGGAGGGGAGGGGAGGGGAGGGGAGGGGAGGGGAGGGGAGGGGAGTGCTACCATAAATAAAATTGCCAAATACATGACATTTTGGATCTGGAGCCAAATCTTTGTGTACATGTCCTCTCCCCGTAGCCCCACGTGCTGACCACCCACCCGAATCTATCATACTGTTGGTCAGAAAGAACAGGGAGCATAGGGGAGGGCAGGGGAGTGGAGGGAAGGGAAAAGAGGGGATGGGAGGGGTGGGGAGCGCTACCATCAATAAAATTGCCAAATACGATGAAGGAGCAGCAGAGCCTGCAACCTCCAGTCCCCAACATCCTCCAACCACCCCCCACTGCTCCGTGGGAAATAGATAGAAGAATCAAGACTGAGGTTTAGCCTGGGATGGAGGTAGTGTGGCGAGGTGGTTTTCTGTTTGGTTGGTTGGTTGGTTGGTTGGTTGGTTGGTTGGTTTTAAAGTTTTTAAATTCTCACTGTCCTACTTTGTGATCAGTTGGCAATAAATTCAATTACTCTTCCCCAAGCCAAGTCTGTTTTGTCCATGAAGCCATCTTCCAGTCCTGAAGTAAGAAAGGAAACAGACCTGCAAGCAACTGTTACACAAGTGCAGGAAGAGTGACAAAGGAGGGTTTTGAGGCATGAAGTTACTGCAAGGATGCTCTGCTCTTTCCTCACTTCAGTATGAAAAGCACGGCACTAGTGGGTGGTCTGTGGTGGTAGTTGTTTTTTTGTTGTTTGTTTGTTTGTTTGTTGTTTTGTCAGCTCCACCCCACAGTATTTTGCTTGTTCTACTTGTTTTGGTGTGCCCCCATTCCCTCCCTCAAGGTAAAACATCCCTAGGGGCCATAACTTGCTGTTAGCAAACAAGATCTTGCAAAAGAGTGAAGTTAACATGGCACCACCTGCACTGGTGTATAAATAGTTCAAATATTTTCCCTCACTTTCCTGTAACTTTCCTGTAAATTGCTGGTCAGGAGATAACAAGTGGAGAAATTTAGGATAAGAGAGAGAAAGTTGTGTTTCCTATTGCCCTGGAGTTTCTGTTGGTCTGGCCACGGAAATGGAGTACTCAAAATCCTCAGGACACTCAGTTTATACCAGATTTATCCTAAAACTGCAGTATTTCTAGGCCCTTGGGATTCTTATCAATTAAAACATACTTTTTCACGCACAGAAGATGCAAAAAAGTGCGTCTACTGCAGTATGCAGACAGAGCCAGTCCTGTTTCTTGATTCCTTCTGCCTTCTGCCTGAAGAGCAGCAGACAATCGAGTTCTTGTCTTCAGTAGCTACGGCCTTAACCAACTGTGCAGTCTGTCCATTCATACACAGAGGAGGAAAAATAGCGTGGAATAACTCCTCTCCTTTGTGCTAACAGAGGAGGGTAAAGCTTCCTCACTCCAACCCCACCGAGGCCAACCAGTCAGCAGTGCACGCCAGAGCCTCTGTCTCTTCCCCGTCTCATGATGTGCAGCTGGATCACTCTCCCTTCTATCCCCAGGATCGCTTTCAGCACAGTCACAGAAGGGTCAGACTCACAGCTTTAGGACCCATCAGAAGAGGCTTTCCCTCTTCTGCCACCACACCACACCCCCTATACACATGCAATTTCACACATGCAAAGAGACACCATGGATTGGGGAGTTGCACAGAGAGGAGACCACACCCGTTTGCCTGCCTGCAGTTTGACACCAGTAGGGAGGTAATTCCGGTCAGGAGTTTCCATAGAGATGACAGAATATGGCCCTAGGGTCCTGCTGCTTCTTTCAGCCCTAATTCTTCAAATCCATAGGAACGGAAGAAACCTTCCCAGCCAAGTGCTGCATATCTTGAAGGTTGGAGAACCCACAGCCTTCTGCTTCATTTCATTTTAAAGATCAATCCCAATGTCACTCCCATAGAAGTAGTGGAAGCCATCTGGCTGGCTTGGCTTTCTCTCCAAAGAAGACCAAATGAGAGTTGGTCACGGGTGAGGATGAGCCCTGACAGTTCCTGCATTTTGGTTCTCCTGCAGCCCACAAAGCTCTCACTGCCTTGCCTGAATTTGAACCCCTTTGGAACCAAATCTACAGATTATCTCTGTAAATCCAAAACAGCACTTATTCACCATGTGAACAACAAATGCCTGGGATGGTTAACAGCACTTAGGTGCAAAAAAGAGCCCCCGCAGGAGCAGGCCCCGGGCCGCAGCTGCAGCCATGGAGAGGAGCCCACGGGGAGCAGGGGCAGAGAGGGACCTTGGAGGAGGGAACTGTATCCTCTTTTTTCATCGGTGCTGAGATTGAGGATCAGGATTTCGTGGTAGGAATTTGTTTAGATGAACCAATTTACCTCCATATGGGTTTTGTATGTTTGTTTCACCTTGTCTTGCAGGACCATCTTGGCTGGGTCTGCAGTGTTGTGCAAAAGTGAAGTTTTTCACAATAAAGAGCAGCTTTTTTTTCGGGGAAAAGGCTGAGGTGGCCTTCATCAGAGTCTTGTGACCTGAAAATGCAGAAAATGGGTGCATGGCTGGCTGGCTGGGTGGGTGGGAGTTGGGAATTCAGCCTTGGGATCAGAACTGGGACGTTGTTGGGATAGGAAATGATCAGTGGGATGGGAAGTGATGATGGGGATAGGAACTCATTGGGATGGGATAAATGGGTTTTATTTTTATTGCATTAAATCCACTTTATTGACTGTGTTGTACAGTATGGCGTTGTTTTATTACTATAAAATTATGATGATTATTATTTACTCTTATTAATTAAACAATTTTTATACGTTATTATATTATAAATTATAAATATTAATATTTATTATATTGTTTTTATTCCTTTTCTACCCTATTAAACTCTCTTTATCCCAGTGCACTGGTTTGGACTTTAGTTTTCCTTCCGAGTCGTTGTGGATTCACTCCGGATGGGGGGACATTAGCGAACGCCTGTGTGCTTCAGATCCAAGGTCACCTTTGCCCTCAACTCAAGATACATGTTTGCATCTATTGTCGTGAAACAATGTTAACAACATCAACAAAAAAGTTCCCTACTTGCTAGCAGCATCCCTACGTTTGCTGGGGTCTGCTCTGTGCATTTTGAAGACCGTTCCATGCTATTCAGCCCCTTCAGGAGGAAATGGATGGTTCTAGGAAAATGCGTCTTGACCTGATGCAAAGCTGTGACTCAGCACCCTGCAGCCCCGGCAACCCCTGGCATTTTACCTGCAGCCCCTCCAACAACTCTGATGTTCCCTGCATCGACTTCAACCACTGGGGTGGGACCTGAGGCCCCTCAAACCCGTGTCACTCGCCCTGCAGCCCCTCCAGCCCCTGGCATGTTCCCTGCAGCACCTCGAGCCCCTGGCATGTTCCCTGCAGCCACTCCAAGCCTGGCACAGGCCCTACAGCTGGCTGCGGGGACTATCCAGAAATCTGCTCCAGAAATACAGTGATGGCAAGGAGCCCTCCACTTCATTCTTCCTTTTTTTTCTAGCTGGAAGCATTCAGAGTTGTCAACGGAATTGGTTTGGAGGAGTAGGAAAGACAGAATTGCTGGGTTTCTGCTTTCTCCCAGAAACTATCAGACCACAACATGACAGTTGTCTTTCTTTTACGTAATTTTACACCTGGATCTTTCTCACTTTTATGAGTGTGGGGTATTCCTTCTTTCTCCCTTTACCTTCCTCCCTTCCTCCCTCCCTCCCTTCCTTCCTTCCTTCCTTCCTTCCTTCCTTCCTTCCTTCCTTCCTTCCTTCCTTCCTTCCTTCCTTCCTTCCTTCCTTCCTTCCTTCCTTCCTTCCTTCCTTCCTTCCTTCCTTCCTTCCCTCCTTTCATTCTGTCTGTCTGTCTGTCTGTCTCTCTTTCTCTCTTTCTGTCCAGCACTGATTTTATGGCTACGTGTGCATATCCACAGTGTAGAGTTTTCTCCGTTCCGTTTCTTCCCTGAGTCTTGCCCCTCTTCCCTGCAACTGAACAGCATTGCCTTGATCAAGGAAGTGGCAACATGCGGCTTACACAGTAACCTGCTGAAATTACAGCTATAACCATGGAGCACAGCTGCCGATCAACACAAGACCACCAATCGCTCACATTTCTAAACTGCTCGTCACAATTCTTCCGTATGTAGGCTGTGATGCTGCTCATTTCTTAAGCACCCATCCATTTCTTCTCTTCCCAGACCCTCAAGGTGTCCTGGTCAAACCACCTCCCTTCCTCTTGCCCCATCTGGCTCTCCCACCTTCCTTTTCCCTCAAGGCTCAACTTTTTTTTTTTTTTTTTCAGCATAGGAGCTCCATAGAAGCTGCTGCTGCCCACCTCCGAGTTGACTAGGGCTGAACTACTGAAAAAGAAAAGAAAATCTATAAATAAGAGTGAGAGATGGTGAATACCTAACCATCTCTTAAAAGCAGGATTTTAAGAGAATAAGTAATTGATAAATGGAGTTAAGATCGGAGGGAAAAAAGTCCACTGTTGCAATCAATAGAGTTAAGAAGTTTTTCAAGTATATTAGGAACAAAAATTAGAGTAATGACACAGATCTGATACGGGATGGGTATTGCTTCAGTGAGAAATGATGGAAAAAAACACAACACAACACATGTGTATGTGTTGTTGGGTATTTGGAAAAAAAAAAAAGAAAAAAAAAACAGGTTAATGAAAACTGCATGCTCAATTAGATGATGTTTTTGTTGTCATTGGTATGGAATTGTGGGCTTTACAACACAATATGTGTTATATATATATATTACGTATGTTTTATATATGTTTTATATATGTTTTAATAAAATAAGGAAATGATATTTGTTTTCTACGTTTGTGGTTTCCAAACTGTAGTTAATAAACATTAAACAAGATGCAATAGGATCTCGTTAACTCTTTTGTTTGAAAAAACAGTGGCCCTGATCGACAGGTGCAAGTGAGAGGAGACAATATTCAGTATTTCTCTATGTTGTCATTTATTGGTGAAGATGAAAGTCTGCAGTTCATGTTCATTACACTAGCATGACAACATGACCACAAGGGGGACTGTCTGGTAGTGAAAAGGAACTTCTGCATGGATTAAAAATCTTTGCCTTTCTTTATTCTGAACTGTTTTTCTTATGGCTGCTAGAGAGAGAGATTCTCTGCCTTAGAAATAAAACTGCCCAGGCTGTTCTGATAAACCTGTAGGGTTAAGGCACTTCTACCAAAACAGATTTCAAAAGGCAAGAAGTCAAAAAGCAACAATTCAGTAATCTGTGTACGCTTCTATATTAAGTTTTAAGATAACCTGGTTTATATTTAGTTCACACAAATTAACCAAACATAGCAGCATACAACCTAAGAAAAGCTTAAGAAATTTATTAGATGCACAGATAAAGTGCTGTAACAGAGAAACTTGTGTAAATCTATTCTAAAATAAATAAGGTACAGTTAAACCACCTTTGACTCGTTTTAACTCGGAAAGAAATAACCTAAGTTTTAATCATTTGAATTTTAAGGTCAAGGTGAAATATACCATAACTATAACAGTGGTTGTGATCTGTATCAACTATTTGAGGCTCCTGTTCCTCTTGAGGTCTCCCAGAAACAGGAAGGCTATTGCAAAATGTGTCCATTAGACATAGTTCCTTTTACAGAAACATTTTTGTAATAAAGTCTGGTTGCTCAAATACATGTTAAAATATTTAACAAGGAAACAATTTTCTCCTGATCCAGTCGATCTTTTAAACAAGACGATGTATTTTTCCTATGACGCAGCCCACAGGAGGGAACAGAAGTAAACATCCTCCTGAACTGAAGACTGTTTTGCTTGAAGAACTAAACTATTGCATTATTATATGAGAGCAAGAAATATCCATTTGGGTTATCCCTTTCTCCAAACATGGTGCCCAGTGATACATGTATTTTTGCCTTAATCTCAAAGGCCCGTTTGTCTCCAGGTAAGGTACGTTAAAAAGAGATTCCCTTTAAGCATCTTATCACAAGAGCTCTTACTGCCTTTCCATCCGGGGAAGCTTGTGTGTTAAACTGCCCTTGGAGTTTTGGATGCTACTAGATTTCTGTGCTCTGTTATCCATAATTTCAGGCACTTCGGGGCTAACATGGCTGTTTAAGTCAATGCAATAATATTACCAATATATTCAACACTCAGAAGAGTCACCACAGTTTCCTTCACACACTCAGGATTTCAAATTCTTCTTCCAATTCAAATAGCTTGTCAGTAGATTCAATGAGTTCTGTAAAAAAAGATAAAGAAAAAAATGCTTCTAAAGACATGCCCTATTTTGTTCACTTAAAAAAAACAACTTTGAAAGACGCATTCCAGAAAAGTACTTTGTAAGAGTGAAAAAAAAAATCTGTGCTAGCAATTGTATGGCTTGTTTGGATACATGCCTGCTATATATTGCTTGACACTCACAAAGGATAGTTATTCTACCTGTGATTATTCTTTTATTTGCTAACGAGGAACATAACATTGCACAATTAGGCTTTTAATCGGTGCCTTACCTGCTCCTGTGGTTGTCACTTCTGGTTTTGTTGGAGGTATGAAAGGAGGCCAGTGTGGCGGGTGCTTCTGGACCAGCTCAAACATCCGTAGACTCTGCTGCTTTAGAATCTCCTGAGGACAGAATGCTTTCATTTTAAAAGCTGGCTCGGGAGACGCTTCAAACACAAAACGTGTCTGCTTAATTGAAAGTGTTTTTTAATTACGCATGTCCATCAGGAAAATAAAGTCTTTATACAGACATACTGTGAAATCCAAGCACCATGGTCTCTGTAATACATCCCTAGTTAAAACACATCTGGAAGACAGATCTCTTGAACTGTACTACAAATTATCAGTCTTATCATCTTTTGATATCAGCTTTGATATCTGCAAACCTGTAATTTTGTTTACATGTAGCAAGCACACTAGGAATGTACAATATTTTCTGCTTTTTAAAAGAAAGTTGCTTGCATAGAACTCTCCTCAAGTTTTCTGTTGATCAATAGCACAAAAGACAGATCTATCAGCTCCTCCAAAGGGGAAAAAAAAAAAAAAAAAAACGCATCAGATTTTGAAGGACAGGTTTTGGTCAGGAAAAAAGGTGTTCCTGAAGCCAAACGCTATTCCTCTTCAAAGAGAAGTTACCTTCTGTCCTGTATTTCAGTTATTTACAAACTGTTTTCCTTAGATGATTTTTTTTTTTTTAAATAAATGCCCTTAGAGGTTGATGGTACTTTACATTCAGACGTCTGGTGCTTAGCTTAACAGCTGCATGCAGAAACATCCTCAAGTCTGTTTCCTGTGGCAGCCAGCACCTTCTGTTCTCCCTAGATCAGCAGGAGCTAGAGGCCTGCAGCACTTACAGAATCAGATCTTTAAGATAGCAGGGACTAACAGTCATAATTAGAACACGCAATCTATTATGTCAAACAATAAAAAAGGATCAGGAAGCAAATCATTGATACATCACTACAATATGGCAGTTAAACCTTAGTCATTTAGTGAGAATTAGAAGTTAAAAGAAAGTGTCACCCAGTAACACCTTCAAGTGTGGATGTTTACACCCATTTTCCAACTGGCAGGGTTTGTGGCTGGTAAAGTGCTGAACAATTTCCAATTAGCAATTCAGTAGTATTGCCTTACCCTGATGCTTTAATGCATTCTTCTCCATGGCTCATACAATTTGTATACAAAGGAAAATGCAAAGGAAAATTTTACAAAAAACAGACAATAAAAACCAGACTTTATAAAGAACAAATCGAGATGCTAAGTTCCCACTCTTACCTTTTGTACAAGACTACACCGGTTATCAAAATCACATTCTTCTTTGCAAAAGAAGCCCTTAGGGGAAAAAACAAACACACAGAGTTTTACCTTTGCAGATGGTAGGTATGTGGTACCAGCAGGTAAGGCGGTTTGACCTCTGATACAGTAATGCCCTGTACGATCAGTAGATATAAGACTCCAAATATGTGGCAGCTCTAGGGAGAGAACCCACGGGGAGAACAAGGCCCTGCAAACCCCTAACGAAATAGTCAACCAAAAAATAGCAGCAGCTCCTGTGTGCTCCTCCATGGAGCGCCACCCGGTTCCTACAGTCCAGGTATCAGCAGAAGCTGAAAACTTGTAGATGATGGACCACCTAAGGAACATTTCCATTCTGGTATCTATACTGAAAATATTTGCTCTTCATTATGATTTTGTCTGTCTCGTTGCATCATGCCACATTTTGCACAGTTACGTAGTTAAGTATTAAAACAAAACAAAACAAAAAAACTTTCTAAAAAGCAGCAGTATTAAAAAACAGGTATGTGAATGAATGACAGATACCGGTATCTTTACAGATTGTTTAAAGCTTTAGAAACACATCCCACTGGTGACAACTGCCAATCACCCAATCACAGGATACTGGCATGGGATCAGATCCAATTTTTTCAAATACCACAGTACCCCCATGACATTTTGGCTGAATTACAAATAATACATTTGTATTTGTAATTTGGGGTGAAATACAATAATTCCACTTAAACAGTTTCAACTTATGATATAAAGTAAGTTTAAGTAACTTGTCTAGAGGTGACCAAACCTAAAGTAGTGATAGAATAAAACCCGTAAACCTGTTTCAGTTCCTTGCTCTGACCATTATAATGCCTCTTGAAAGAAGTAAAAGCTGCTCAGTAAAGAAAACAAAGCGAGCTCCCTACAGTACAGACAGCTCCCCACTTGCCCTAAGATTCTCCATGTAGTTATGTACAAACTACTATGTGTTGATCACAGAAGACAGCTTTGTGATCTTGGTTCTGTTCAAGGAGATGCATTGCTGCCCTTACCAATGTAGAGAGACATTACTTTGAGATAAAGTACATGCATTCAAGATTTCCTGACACTTACTAAAGCTACTGAAGGGTCCAAATTCATGATCTTCATTCTATGTGGGGCTTCCTGGCAGTGGAAACTCTCATCGTCAACCGTGCCATTTTCTTCTGAATCTACAAAGCTTTGAGTGGTGTGAGGGTCCAGATAGATCAGCTCATTGCCTGGATGGGTAAAAGCCGTATGTTAAAAATAAGCAAGTGACATTAATAAGCACTTGGTCCAGAACTGTAAAATAGAAATTAGATTGCCATTGCAGTCAGTATAATCTAGACTTTCCACCTAGGGATTCTTTAAGAGAATCGGAAGGTTTAGACACAGCGTTTCCCACAGGGTATTTAGTATAACTTCCTATTGTCATCTATTACTGTAATTTTTTGGTTGGTTATGTTCTATCTTTGTCACATACTTTTATTTTTCCATGTGAGATCCAGTACTTTTTTTTTTTTTTTTTTTTTTAAATCTCAAGTGTTGTAAACACTAACATTTGACAGATTAAAAGGTACAGGATGTTCACAGATGCAATCTGTAATCCCATTAGGCATTCATTCAGAAATTGGAACAAAAAAGCCTAACTAAAACAGGTTAGGTTTTACAAAAGGACAAAATAGGGTTGCAAAATTTTGGCCCAAAGTGGGGTGAAATCTGAAGGAATGCATTTTAAATTAATTAGAGCAATACTTAATAACAGAAGGTATGCAAAAGGTGAAAAAGATACTGCTATCAGAAACAGTTTTGAAATACAAGAAAATAAAAGTGACATTTGACCAATACACTTGTCAAATGCTATCAGCTATTCTCAGTACGTTGCTCTTGGTGATGTCATCACTTATTTTTACACCTAGCTTTGCTGTTAACTTTCTGCTCCTGTTAAGGATCATCTCATACTGTTTCTAAACTCTTTTAGATATGCTTCTTCATTTATTTTATTCTATTCTCATCTTTCTTTACTTCTAGAGGTTCACGCTTAGACCCCTTACTATTTCCCCTTCAAAAAATGTTCTCTTTTGATCATCTGCACATTTGGAATAAGTTTCTTTTTTCCTTACCTAAAAATCCTATGAAATAATAGGCATTCTTTGGTTTCCCTCCTAATGCTCCCAAAGACTGTGGCATCTTAAAGCATTCCTAGGAGTTCAAAAGGAATAAAGGAAATTGTAATTCATTTCTTTACTGACATCACAGATACCCAAACTTATTTGACAGTAACGAGCAATGAATTGAAAGAAAACCTTACTTTAAATGCATCAATATATACGGGATTTATGTGATTTATCCCTAGTCGTAGAGGTATAATAAGCAAGAGGGCTTTCCAGCCTGTGCAGAGTCCTCCTGCCTTCTTGCTTCGGCCAAGAGCACTTCTGTGCAAATGTGCACTGCTGTGGGACGCGCTGCTGCTCTGAGGAGGGGACCAGCACATTTTTTCTGCGGGAATAAAACTAGAAATCAGTCAACGCACAGAGGAACACAAAGCAGATCTTCCTCTCAGTAGTGAATTAAGCTAGTTTGCCAGGGATCTTTATAGGGCACCCAAGACAAAACGAGCCGGGCATGGCAATTACAGCTATTTAGTAGAAGTAATTCTAGCAGACAGTATGTGCTGGCACGTCCAAGTGAGACGTTAGATCAATGATTGGGGGATGACAATTTAAGACTGCAGTGACATGTCCTATTAATGTTATTAATAGTGTCAAGCTTTGCCTATAAAACGCCAGAGAAATGAAATGGCAGCAATGATGACAGTAGAAATTCTTCAAGGAGCTCTTCACATCCAGTGATGAGAGCACGAAGTTGGCATCAGGGATCAAAAAAACACAACTGAGTTTGTATGTCCTTCTTCCCTCTTCTTACCCTTGCAAGACAAAGCCATGGCCCCCCAAGTATTTGTTCATGTTTAGATACATGCTGGCAAATGGAGTCAAATCAGAAACTGTTACCAGAAAACTGATGAGGTGTCACTTACTGATGTCTTCAATGACCACCGTATTGCCCATAGATACATAAACTGCTAATGAATTCCATTCATCAAATAAAGCAAGCTTCCTAGAAAACATTAAGGTACTAATTAATATAAACTAGTTGGATCAAAAGGGTAGCTTTACACTCAGAACCATTTGATTTATTTATTTTTTTTTCTTAAGAAAAAACATCCTTTCTGCATTTTTTAAAATCTCCATGTAAGAAAAAGAAAACTTTAAACATTAAATGTTTAATATCTTTAGAAAAATAGGTACTGAGTGGTACCAGGAAAAACATATGCGCTGCACCATGTGCAAACTGTTTTGTCTTACTGCTAAGTGCAGTGACAGTAACAGTCCAACTACATCAAGTTTATTACTTTTTATTGCTCTCGACAGTCTCTGCAATGGGTTCTTGCCCAATTGTGTCTTTTCTCATCTGGAAAAGAAAAAAATTCCTACCTATGCCAGTTTTGCAGATTACTTTTTGCTTAAGAAATTCCACTGAATTCAGTGGAATTACTTCTGCCTGAGCCTGCGTGCACAGCAGAAATGGGGCGTTAAAAGCTAAATCAGCTAAGGGTTTGGGGCACCAAAACTTCAGTGGGAGACAGCAGCACACAGTTTTATGTCCACTTCTGCAAAATCCAAACCTTTGGGGAAGGGAGCTACGCTCTTAAGCTGCACTGGCAGAATTAGCTGTTTCAAATAAGCCAGAAAGAAATGGGGGTGAGCGTTTCACCATGAAAAACTTGGCCATGAAAGATCTGGAGTCCAGGGCATGCTTCAGCTCCCCTCCCTCTTCAGATCATGTGCCTGTTCCAGGGTGTCAAAGACTTGCTGCTGAGCTCGCAGGACCTGTAGCCTAGCCCCTGCCTGAGGTAAGACACCTCCACGTACCCCTGGAGAACTGAGCAGCCTCAGTTCCTTTCAGTGTGGCTCCCAGACTATGAGGAGCTGCCCATCTTTATCCAGTAGCCTTGCTGGCAGAACTGCTGCTCAGAAAGGGAGGAATTGCAGCTCAGTTCCCTCCTCAGCCGAGATGGCTTCTCTCTGATGTTTCACACCACCACTCCGACCTACACGGTGGCACTCTCGACCTGCCAGAGCTGTGCCACTGTGCAGAAAGGAATATACATCTGTGGTGTGACTGGTGAGGGCATGCAGACGGCATAGCAGGAGACTTTCCTGCAGTTTCTTCTCCTCAGGCTCTTCCTTTATTAAAATTTAGAGGTCACCCATTCCCAACTCAGTACCTGCACACCGAGCTGTGGCATGACATTCCATGCTGCACTTGTAAAGAGATGGCAAGTACATTCCTGACTGTGGGACAGGGGGAGATGCAGCCTTCAAAACTCTGCCTGGGCCTTGTCTTGGCTGCCCCAGGGGAGTACGTTCTGAATGAGACTGGTATGATCTCACTTACTTTAGTACTTGAGCAACTGTATTTGGTCCAAACCATTCTCCAATTGACTTCCCCTCTCCAACACCCACCTGTGCTGTTTTCATAGTGAAAAAAAGACACACGTACACAAAATGAAAGAAAAATGAGACCATAAAGAATGTGGGAACAATATACAGTAAATACCGTGACTGTCAAACATTCTAGAGTAACTGCAATCTGTATTTAGCAATAACAATTATTTTCTCAATCTATGCTCTTTTCAAAACTTAGGGAGTGCCAGTTTCTTTAATAAACAAAAGGCTTCTAAACTACAATGAGAATTACAAGTTAACAAATGTTAGTGCCCTTTATTACAAATTACAGCAATAAGCTACAAGACTGTCTGTTCTAACATTACTGACTCTGGTACCCAAGGCTTACAGAGTTTATCAAGAGCTAGATTCTAGTACATGGCTTTATTTAGGTCTCAGGGAATGTTTCTGTACTACTAGTCTTTGCGCCCATCTGCATACCTTTTTATTTTTGTATAAGCATACACACTGTCTTCACATCCACTTTTTAAAATTATGAATTAACATACTGCAAATTAGTGATTCAACACAGTAGAAATTTCAGTGGAAAAAACCTGAAAGTTTATGTTTGTTCTTACCCATCTGGTGGATTGAATAACAGCAAGCCTTCCTGTCGAGAAAGCATCGTAGGATTCTGTGATATTCTTCTGGTTGTTTTTTGTGTTTTTCCCATTGCCAATCTGAAAGGAAAAATTGATATAGAATAAAAAATGGTGACGTTTTCATTACACTGATCAAATGTCTAGACAGCAGAAAGCTTTATAATGAGATGTTAAAAGACATTTCAATTCATCTCGAATATTTACATTTTGTGTAGAGCTCCTAGAATTCCAAGCTTGTTATTTATCATCAAGCTGCCCTTTATCATCATAGGCTAGATTGTAAAAACAGGGAAAATAAAACAAAACAAAAACATCAACTGCAAACATATTCTGACGGATCATGCTGCGTGTTGATAGCCATTCCAGTATCTCTGAGCTTCCAAGATTATTTAAAAGTACAGGCTGTGTTTAGACCTTGTTGGATTTCTAAGCACCCATTAAATAACAACATAAGATCCATACAGAAAGTCCAAACACTCCACTGGCAGCATCCTGGGAAGTGACATGCACGCTTAAGAGCTTGCACCAGGGGGGTTTGGACCTCGTGCTGCTGACAAGTGAGGAGTGAAGAGAAGGGTAAGAGCACTGTCCCACGGTGGCAGGTTTTCCCTTGGCCTCAACTTGGGTGTTACACTAAAAGGTTTATAAAATAATGGCGACAGGATTCCCCATTTGTTCTCCTTCTATGCCTATTTCTCTGCTTCAGGCTGGGATGATTTCACCCAGCTGAATATGAATTGATTCATTAGGAACTGTTACCAGGGCATCAAAGAAAGTCTCACTAATAAATTCAGGGTTTGTGCTTTTAATGGAGTACTTACGAAGAAGCGTCTGCAGACAATACCAAAGTTCCCTCAGGACCAGCACTCACCTCTCCCTAAGTGTCTGCAGATCAGTGCTTGGGCCAGCATCATCTGCCCGCATCGCAGCATACATCCCCAGCCAGCGTCCGACGAAGGACCCGTGCCTCCTGTTAGGAAAGTTCAGCACAATCAGTGCAGGCTTTCAACTGGGTGCAGCACCACAGAGGACATTTCAGAGTGCTAGAAAACAGATAGGGCTGCTGAAGCCTCCATGAACTGTCCTACAGATAAAAGGCACACAGCAAGACTTTGGTTCCATGCTGTTGGTCTAATTCTAATCTCTGCATTGCACAAATAAACAAAATTCATTTATTCCTTGTGGAGCTGACTTACTCTTTTCATTCTTCAAGCAGCATTCACAAACCATTTACTGCATGCTATACAACATGATCACCTGTTTACATACAGACATAAATAAACACTGATTTTAATAATCTTCATGTTTGCATAAACAGTTAAAATGATGCTCAAAATGCGCTAATACTCTAGAAATATTTTCCCAGCCTACGATGCCATCACTTATCTTGCTATTTAATTTAGAACAATGCAGCAAATCTGCAGTATACTCACCAATAGGCGAAAACTTTCTTCTATACGTAAACCACAGTAAACCACACGTGAACACACCTTGGCTTATTGTCTGACTTTGGCTTATGGTGCGTCTGTTGCTGTGTCCAGCACAGTGCAGCCCCTAAATTGCTACCAAAAGCTTGCCACAAACCTCAATCCCCCTCTTAAAAGAGACCCTCTTGTTTGTTGCCCTTCTTTCGACACTCTCTAACAGTTTTATGTCTTCATACATATATATACAACAAAACATCAAAGAGCTCAGCAAGGTCCACCAAGGAAAGGAAGCAATGTAGGAGAAAGAAGACAGGACAACAGGGAGAATGGGCAGCATAAGGGAGGAGGCAGCCAGTGGCCTTAAAAACAAAGCCTAAAAAATAACTTCCACTAGTGGGACATAGTGAATTGGAGCTCTGGGGTCTGCATCTAGAGATGTCTTTTCTATTTATCGTCTTGTTGCGGAGATGGGTCCTCTGGCTTTGGTTGTGTTTTTTCATGTTGGGCAATTATCTCCCAAGAAGAACCCCCTGTTGGACAGAAAGGTAGAGGTGTGCTCCAGAAACACAGTGATGGCAAGGAGTCCTCCACTTCATTCTGGCATTTTTTTCCAGCTGGAAGCATTCCCAGTTGTCAACGGAATTGGTTTTGAGGAGTAAGAAAGACAGCATTGCTGGATTTCTGCTTTCTCCTCCATCCTATCAGACCACATCATGAGAGTTGTCTTTGTTTGATGTTCTTATGTCGCGTTCTGTTATTCTATATTTTTTTCTCTCTTATGTGATTTTATGTTCTTCTGTTACGTTATGTTCTTATGTTCTCAACAGGACTCCTTGCCAACACCGCCTCACAGACACCTGGGCCAAAGAGCAGGGCCTTGAGCGGCTAGCTCACCATGACAGAGCTCATTTCCTTCCCAGTAGCTGCCAGGTGCCCTCTGGGGGCATTTTGGGGCTACAGCATGGGAAGACTTCCTTGGGGTGGGAAGCCATTGGGCTAGGAAATGGGCAATGTTCCCTAGGAAGGAAATCCCTGGGAAGCAAAAGCCTTGGGATGGGAAGTCTTGAATGGGGTGGGTACCATTCCCTGGGGAAGGAAGTGCTTGGAGAAGTCCTCCAAGAGAGGGGAATTCTTTGGGACGAGGTCTCTTTGGCTGAAGAAACGCTTCGTGTTGATGGGGCAGATTTCGTCTGGGTTGCTGGGAATGTGCCATGCGGTGAAATGGCAAGGATGGGCACTGCCGCTGAGGCCGAGAAGCTGGTCCTGGGCTGGGCAAGCCTTGGGCCGTGCAAGTGGTGGTGTGGAAGCGTCGTGGGCATGGCAAGTGCTGCGTGGGAGGGAAAGCCTGCTGGGGATGGCCAAGTCTTGCGCTGGGCAGCCTGCTTGGCTCCAAAGCCTGCAGTCCTCCCCAAGATGTCGGCGAGGGGCTGGTCAGCCGTTGGGACGGAACCCCCGTTGCCCGCGTTCCCCAAGCAACCGCCCCACTCTCCAGCCACCATGGCAGGTCCAGCAGCCGGCTCCCGCTCCTCCCGGGGCTGCGGCCCTGCTGGTGAGCCCAGCGCCCCAGAGCTCAGCCCAGCGCCCTTTTTCCCACAGAGGGTTTCCCCAGACGGCTTCCGCGGCTTCCGCAGACGCAAAACTCCCCCTTCGTCGTCCCAGCCGTGCCGCCAACGGTGGCTGCCTGGCTGCTTCCCTCCCTCCCCGGAGCAATGGCGCTGCCCTTGCAGCCCCCCCAGGTACCCACCCTCCCCTCCGCACTGCCCCAGGCCACCATCTGGCACGTGGTGCCGGGGGTCCAGGGGCAGGTGCTGCAGCTCCCCGCCAGGGTGCAGCTGCCACCTGGGGGGCACCTCCCAGCCCAGGGGCACCACCTGCAGCTTGGGCAGCTCCCCGCCGCCGCCGTGGGGCAGCTCCCTGCTGTGGGGCAGCTCCCCCACAGCGCTCCTGTGGGTGCCCCCAGTGTCTCCCAGCCCCTGCTGATGTGGACGGGGACGCTGGTGCCCCAGGATGGTGCTCCCCTCTGCTTGAGGCCCAGGGCCGTGCTCCATGGGGAGCTCCTGCACCCCGCAGGCACCTGCCTGCTGCAGGCCCCTGCCTACCCCGGCCCCCCACCACTCCTCGTGCCGGGGCCTCCGCTGCGGGGGCAGGCGCTCCCCGCGCCCCGCACCCTCAGCAGCAGCCGGGGGCAGCTGCCGGAGCCCTGCTTGCACGCCGTGGGGCTCAGCGAGGACCAGGGGCCCCCGCTGCCCGGCCCCACTCCCCCCGAGCCTGCCCAGGCTCCAGCGACCGCCAGCACCCAGACGGCGACGCCCGACGGTGAGTTTGGGGCTGGCCCAGCCGGCCGCTGGGCGCCCCACACCCAGGAGCCATGGCAAAGCTGGCAGCGGGGGATGCTTGGGGGATTGCATTGGCTTGCTTTTTCCTCAGCGGCGACACTTGCAGAGGTGCCTGAGGAGCCCCTGGAGCTGCTGGAGCTGGGCCCCGATGCCTTCGCCGAGGCCTTTCCCCAGCTGGCAGGGGACAGCCAGCAGCTGCAGCACCTGCAGGACCAGCTCCCGGCCGACCTGGACAGCTCCGGCTTGGAGGAGCTGCTCAGCTGCCTGGATGCCGTGGAGCACCAGGACGCCTTCGCCGCTGTCCCCAGCAGTCCTGTCCTCAAGCGCTTCCTCTCGCAGCTGCCCGACCTCTGCGAGGACATCGAGGAGCCCAGCACACAGGGACTGGCAGCCACCAGAGCGCTGGGTGAGGTCCCCTCAAGCCCTGGGCTGCACCCCGACAAGGTGCAGGCTGGGCGGGCGCTGCAGCCCCCTGCAGCTGCTGTGCCGCCACTCAGCTCCCCCCTCAAGCCTGCAGCCCGGCCCCAGCTCAGGAGAGCCCTGCCCAAAAGGCCCCCCCAGCAGGAATTCATTCCTGCCTGCAGGAGAACCCTGCCCCAGCCTCCCTTGGCTCCCCTCAAGAGGCGCCCCGACCCTGACTGCCTCCCTGCCCACAAGAGACCCCTGCCCCAGCCTCCCCAGGCTCCCGTCCAGAGCCCCCCCGACCCTGATTTCCTCACTGCCCTCAGGAGAGCCCTGCCCAAGCCTCGCCTGAGTCCCCTCCAGAGCCCCTCTGACCCTGCCCGCAGGAGACCCATGCCCAAGCCTCTCCCCAAAAGGCCCCCCCAGCAGGAATTCATCCCTGCCCACAAGAGAACCCTGCCCCAGCCTCCCTTGGCTCCCCTCAAGAGGCCTCAACTTCTCCCAGCCCTCAGGAGAGCCCTGCCCAGTCCCCCTTGCAGTCCGGCGCAGCCCCGCGGGGACTACGTGCCCTGCGTGGGGCCCTGGGCGGGCGGCGACGCAGCGCCCACACCGCTGGAGGAGCAGGAGTCGTCGGTGCCCATCACGCCGCAGCAGCGTCCCGAGCGGGAGCGCCTCAAGAAGCTGGCCCAGGAGGAGCGGCAGCGGGCGGCCCACCACATGAGGATCGGCCCCGGGCAATTCTTCGAGCAGCGGCAGAAGGACCACGCCAGAGCCTACTCTTACGGCTACCCGTGACCGACCTCGGGCTTCTCCTCGACGGCCCCCGCAGCACCCAGGCCCGCTCAGCACGCAGGCAGGCACAGAGACCTCTGCAGGCACCTGCTCCAGCTTCAGCCACGCTCCTCAGCCCTTGCCCCTCTCGCTTGCCCTCTCCCCTCTCTCGTGCTGGACCTACGCACTGCTTGCCACTCTCAGGGATGGGCAACGGCAAATGCCAATGGCAAATGCGCGCGCGCCTCACCCAGGAAGGTGGCAATGGCAAGCTGGGGGGATGCTGGCAGCAGCTGGGCTGGGAAAGCTTGCCCATGGCAACTGCTGCTTGGGACACCAAAGGGCTGAGAGACAAGACTTAGCTCTTCTTTCGGGGCATTGCTCTTCTTTGCTGCCTTCTGGATTACATTCCTCTCCTTAGGTGCTCACTCAGCAAGGCCTCTGCCTGCAGCTCTTCTTGCACTGGGACACCGAGGGGATCAGAACTGGGACGTTGTTGGGATAGGAAATGATCAGTGGGATGGGAAGTGATGATGGGGATAGGAACGCATTGGCACGGGAAAAATGGGTTTTATTTGTATTAAATTTACATTTTTAAATTTTATTTAATTTCCTGGGTTTTATTTGTATTAAATTTAAATTTTTAAATTTTATTTAAATTTCTGAGTTTTATTTTTATTAAATTTAAATTTTCAAATTTTATTTAATTTACTGAGTTTTATTTTTATTAAATTTAAATTTTTAAATTTTATTTAATGTACTGGTTGTATTATTTATTTCATGAAATCCACTTTATTGACTGTGTTGTACAGTATGGTATTGTTTCATTATTATAAAATGATAAGTATTTAATATTATTAATTAAACAATATTTATATATTTTATACTCGTAAGGGGGTGTCGAGAGGCAGGAGACCTTTTCTCCATTAACACCAGCGACAGGACCCACGGGAACGGGGTTAAGCTGAGGCAGGGGAAATTTAGGCTTGACATAAGGAGGGGGTTCTTCACAGAGAGGGTGGTTGCACACTGGAACGGGCTCCCCAGGGAAGTGGTCACTGCACCGAGCCTGTCTGAATTTAAGAAGAGATTGGACCGTGCACTTAGTCACATGGTCTGAACTTTTGGGTAGACCTGTGCGGTGTCAAGAGTTGGACTTGATGATCCTTAAGGGTCCCTTCCAACTCAGGATATTCTATGATTCTATGATTCTATGATACATTATAAATTATCAATATTCTCATTTCTTATTTTGTTTGGTTTTATTCCTTTTGTACCCTATTAAACTCTCTTTATCACAGTGCACTGGTTTGTTCTTATACTTTTTCTTATACTGTGGAGCCCAAAACTGCACTCAGTACTCAGTACATGGAATACCAAGAGAGACTGCCTGGCATTTTCTCTTCTCTGCAGAAGCTCTGTTGCTAACACTGTCCAGAAATCACCACTGTCACAGACAGTAGTAGCATTCCCTCCTCCCACAGTTGGTTCTTCCCCCCCAAGACTTAGACACCATCCAGAAAAATAAGAAGAATAATACTAATACAGTAAATAAAATAAAATAAAATAAAATAAAATAAAATAAAATAAAATAAAATAAAATAAAATAAAATAAAATAAAATAAAATAAAAAAATAAATTAAAATAGTCAAAAGCCATCAGGAAGGCAGTGGTGCAGACTGTGGAGAGCCTGGGTTCAAATCCTTCTTCTGTGAGGCTCTGAACCTATATCCCACCACAATCTCTCTGCTAATGTATGGCAGGGAAAGGAGGAAGAAAGAACATATCTCCTGCACTTTCCATTTATTGTTGACTGACAATTCTGTAGAGTTATAAAGCCTCAATCAGTGAGATACAGGGTTCTTCTCACATTGTCTCACTGTGCCCTAAGCGGAACAGCTCTCATTTAATAGATGCTTCACCACAAAATCATGAGTCATCTGCAGTTTTGAACTTTTCTGGGATCAAGTCCCTTCAGATGGTTGAGGAATCTGCTCCAGCACCTATGTAAACTGGTGCTCTACTAAGCTAGTGAGTGAACAAGAGAGAAATCCTCTGCTAGATGACTTGACAAATTGGGTCTGAAAATAGTGTTGAGGCAGAATAGTCCACGATTTTTGCCTTGGGTGCACAGAGGGATTGGGTGTTGTAGACTTCTTTTATTCTTCATTAAGATAAACATTTTCAAAAATGTGCTTGTTCAACCTTGCTCCCACTGTGTGCATGGGAGGGAGATAACTGAAAGTGGGGAGCGTTGCTTGGATCCTGCAAGTGGCTGAGGTCCAGTGGGGTTGGAGGCTTTCTTCCTCCTTTTGGAAATGCAAAGCAACCCTGCACCTCCCCTGCACTTGCAGAAGGATCGTGACAGCCCAAAGCACAGCGGCTTTGTAATTGCTGCATACACTTCGATCGGATTTACGTTTGGTAGCAGGGGCCTGCAGGGATGGCGTCTGTGAGAACAGGCCAGACAACAGCCAGCTCCAGATAGCTCCAAAAGGGCCCCGGCGCTTGCCAGAGCTGAGCCAATAAGCGATGTTGTTTGCACCTCTGGGAGAGCAGATGTAAGCAGGGGGAAATACTGCTGCACAACAGAAGCTGGAAGAGCAAGGAGTGAGAAGCAGCCCTGCAGCCCCCAAGGGCCGTGCAGCAGGAGGCAGGAGGTGCTCCAGGCTCACAGCAGCAGTTCCCCTGCGGGCTGTGCAGGGAGAGGCCCCTGGTGGAGCAGGCTGTCCCCCTGCACCCATGGGTCCCCCATGGAGCAGATCTCCACGCTGCTGCCCCCCTGTGGGTGGAGGAGCCCCCGGTGGAGCAGGTGGCTGTGGCAAGGAGGAGGCTGCGGCCTGTGGAGAGCCCCCGCAGGAGCAGGCCCCGGGCCGCAGCTGCAGCCATGGAGAGGAGCCCACGGGGAGCAGGGGCAGAGAGGGACCTTGGAGGAGGGAACTGTATCCTCTTTTTTCATCGGTGCTGAGATTGAGGATCAGGATTTCGTGGTAGGAATTTGTTTAGATGAACCAATTTACCTCCATATGGGTTTTGTATGTTTGTTTCACCTTGTCTTGCAGGACCATCTTGGCTGGGTCTGCAGTGTTGTGCAAAAGTGAAGTTTTTCACAATAAAGCGCAGCTTTTTTTTCGGGGTAAAGGCTGAGGTGGCCTTCATCAGAGTCTTGTGACCTGAAAATGCAGAAAATGGGTGCATGGCTGGCTGGGTGGGTGGGTGGGTGGGAGTTGGGAATTCAGCCTTGGGATCAGAACTGGGACGTTGTTGGGATAGGAAATGATCAGTGGGATGGGAAGTGATGATGGGGATAGGAACTCATTGGGATGGGATAAATGGGTTTTATTTTTATTGCATTCAATCCACTTTATTGACTGTGTTGTACAGTATGGCGTTGTTTTATTACTATAAAATTATAATGATTATTATTTAATCTTATCATGTTTGCATCTGTTGTTGTGAAGCAATGTTAAGAACAGCAACAAAATAGTTACCTACTTGGTAGCAGCATCCCTACGTTTGCTGGGGTCTGCTCTGTGCATTTTGAAGACCGTTCCATGCTATTCAGCCCCTTCAGGAGGAAATGGATGGTTCTAGGAAAATGCGTCTTGACCTGATGCAAAGCTGTGACTCAGCACCCTGCAGCCCCCTCAACCCCTGGCATTTTACCTGCAGCCCCTCCAACAACTCTGATGTTCCCTGCATCGACTTCAACCACTGCGCTGGGACCTGAGGCCCCTCAAAGCCTTGTCACTCGCCCTGCAGCCCCTCGAGCCCCTGGCATGTTCCCTGCAGCCCCTCCAAGCCTGGCACAGGCCCTAAGAGCTGGCTCCGGGGACTACCCCGGTGCTGTCTCAGGCGCCAATACACACAAGGGGAAGGAATGCATGCAGAAGTCATCTCGTTTTGGAAGGGCAGAAAGTCCTCCCAAGAAGGGGAAGGAGCAAGAGGAAGGCAAGGCAGCCTACCCCAAGGTAGGGCCATCCCAGGGAACAGGAGGCTGTTGGAAAGGAGAGCAGAGAGAAAAGCAGCAGCAAGCAGGTGATCCCCATCCCTGGGCGAGCTGCGAGCCATGGGACAAGATTGCAGCTGTCCTCCAGGCGAGCACATTGTCAGCTGGCTGCTGCGCTGCTGGGATAGCAGCTGCGGGAGCCTGGCAGCAGAGGGCAGGGAAGCCAAGCAGCTGGGATCCTTCTCTGGGGAAGGGGGCACTGAGAAAGCGCTTGCAAACGGGGCACAAGCCCTCAGCCTCTGGAGGCGGCGCCTGGCAGGCGTGAAGGAAAGGGATCCCTTCAAGGAAGATGCTGTGGGCTTGCTGAGGCTCGAAGAACAGACGCTGCTGGCTGCTACCAGCGTGCTGCAGCAGCGTCAAGAGAGAGCAAACCGTGGTGGTTTTCCTCAGCTGGGCAGCTGAGCTCCAGCACAAGCGCTCTCTCCCTGCCCCTCCTCCAACGCCAAGGGGAGAAAAGAGGCTGGAAAGGGCTCAAGGGCTGCCAGAAGGACAGGGAGATCACTCCACAAGGAGCGTCACGGGCAAAGCAGGCTCAGCACAGCCTGTTCCAGTCCAGCCCGGGGCCTGCTCCTGCGGGGGCTCTCCACAGGCTGCGGTCTCCTCCAGGCCACAGCCACCTGCTCCACCGGGGGCTCCTCCACCCACAGGGGGGCTGCAGCGTGGAGATCTGCTCCACGGGGGACCCATGGGCTGCAGGGGGACAGCCTGCTCCACCAGGGGCCTCTCCCTGCACAGGCCGCAAGGGAACTGCTGCTGTGAGCCTGGAGCACCTCCTGCCTCCTGCTGCACGGCCCTTGGGGGCTGCACAGAGCTTTCCCACTCCTCCCTGAGCCAGACGCTGCTGGGCAGAAACTTTTGTTCCCTTTCTTAGATGCAAGATCCCTTCTTAAATTCAGTCCAGCCAAGTAGGAAAAGTAAATGTGGACAGCTGTACCTTGGCAAAGAAGATAGTAGGGGACAAGGAGGTTTAGCAGTCAAGATGGAAGGTGATGCCATGAGGCTTACAGGCTAGTAATGTTCTAGTGAAACCCAGCCTTCCTAAAGAAACCTGCCTGACTACTTCACGTGAATAACAGACTCTGTTCAGCTATTTCCTAACATAGAAAGGGTGCTGACTGCTTCTTCAGAGTAACATGGTAGTGATACTGCTGAAATAGTTGTGGTTCAGACGTAGATCTGATTTCTCCTAAGCACGCTGAATTCACAGCTGTTGATCCTCCAGAGGAGGCTTTGCAATTGAACACCTGGAGAATAGGTAAATTTCCCGCTGTTGTTCTCCTCTCCTCTTGTTTTGTTTTGTTTGTTGTTTTTTTTTTCCTAGTAGCATAGGCTTAAGACTCTGAAGAAACGGGCTGCTTTTTTTCATTTCCAACACTGGCTGTTCCTCCTGTAGAGATTATATCAAACAGTCTTGAAGTGCTTGATGACTTACCAGTCTGCAGATTTATTATCAAACCAAAAAAAACCCCGACTTGGTAGACTATTTTTTTCTTACTTTTGAATGACTACTAGGAAGAAGGTTGTTCCGGCATCAAGAAAGTCACGTGGAATGTAACAAAATTTACTGAACCAGTAAATAAAAACTATATTTTTCTATTAGTTCCATTGTTTCAACTCTTCTGACGCTTATGGATGGCACAGATAACATAGGGGAGATCGTGGTAATCGGAGCTACCAACAGACTGGATTCTATAGATCCTGCTTTACGAAGACCAGGACGCTTTGGCAGAGAGTTCCTCTTCAACTTGCCAAATAAAGAGGTGAGAACTTAAATTGAATGTTAGTGCTACCATGGCAAAGTCCAACTTTATAGGAAAAAAAAATAATTGACAACTTGAACAAAAGAGTGATATGTGGAGACACTGCAAAGTTGTACCTGTTTGCTTAATTATTTAGTCCACTTGGGCGTTTTCATCATGAAGTTGTGTTTTTGGTCTCAATCCTTCACTTCTGAATGAATAGGGGACGTGTTTGCATTTGATTGTGCCCCGGATCGGTGGTAGTAGTTTGAGTCATAATTATTTTCTTCTTTATAGTAATTGTAGCAATTTGAAGCATTGTGCCAGAAGTGCTTTCTGTGAATTTACAGCCTGAAAAGCAAATGTGATGAAGTAATGAGACTGTCACAATGAAAGCTTGCTAAGTTTTAGAGAAGATTTTTGGACAACAAAGAAATGTTTCTGGATAAATTTTTCATTACAGTATTTTCCTCTGGGTCATTAGGTCCCGTAGTTTGGAAACTTGTTATTGAAGCTATAAATGCCTTTTCTTTCATTGTAGGTTCCTAGAAAAAGTTCAGTATAACAAATAAGAAATATTCAATTTCCTGGTTGAAAATGCAGAGTGTATATTAAATAACTGTAAAATACTTGAAAGTTGAGCAAATAAGAAAAGCGTATTAATAGATGAGGGGTTTTGAGGAAGGACTGGGTTTTTTTTGTTTGTTTATTTGTTTGCTTGCTTTTTGGTTTGTTTGTTTCTTGGTATTTTTAAGGAAAACTTGGGACAAGCTAAAACGCAATGATTTTGCTTCCAGGCTAGAAAAGAAATTTTCAAGATTCATACTCGTGACCGGACCCCTAAGCCACCGGACATGTTGCTTGATGAACTAGCTGAGAAATGCATTGGTAAGACTGAAACCAAAATGGATTCTTGCTTGTGAGCAAGTTGTAAAGAACCTTAGCTTGTACCAGGCAGTACCCAAGCTCTTGTGCCTTGCTGCACAACTAGTCAACGAGGCAGCTGGCACGCCTTCATAGCAATCAGAGTTAGATGCTTTCATCTATTTACTCTTTGTTGTCGTTCTTTTTGTTGTCTGAGAACGTTAAATGGTTCTGGGGCATCTTCCTCAAGAGTATAGTTTTTGATGAGGAGTCTGCTTCAGCTGCATAAGCGCAGGATATCAGACAGTGCGCAACATGAAACTTCCCTGCAGAGCGGTAGCACTTTGAATTCCCTGTTAACCTGTTTGGTTTTGGCATTACAAATTCTTTAAATGTTGCATGTTGTAAACCTGGGCCTTGACTGATGTAATGTTTGATTTTTGTTTGTTAGGATACTGTGGTGCAGATATCAAATCTTTATGTACTGTGGTGCAGATATCAAATCTTTATGTACTGAAGCTGCGCTGTGCTCTCTACGTCGATGCTATCCTCAGATTTATGCAAGTAGGGAGAGGTTGCTACTATTAGAATAAAAGCAAAAAAAAAGCATTATATAAAAAAAAAAAAAAGCATTATATTATGCAAGTAGGGAGAGGTTGCTTCTATTAAAATAAAAGCAAAGGACTTTTTCATGGCTCTGAAGAAGGTTGTTCCGGCATCAAACAGGATCGTGGCTTCACCCGGACAAGCACTATCACCCATTTTCAAGCCACTTTTTAAAAGATCAGGAGCGAATATTTTACAAGTTGTGCAGAAGATCTTCCCGCATGCACAGCTTGCACTAAAGGAGGACCGACAGCAAGGTATAACCACAGCATCCACTTCTTTATAATTCTGCTAAAGCAAAAACTTGTGGTTTGTGCAATCAACTTAAACCTTTCAGACATAATGATGGTAGAATTTTATTATTTGCATGTGCATGTCTTTCTTTTGGGCATGTCTGGAAGATAACGCATAGGTTTTATTCTGGATTCGAAACTGAAATGCCAAATGGAAGCCCTGAATGACTCAATACACAGTAAAGGACGATGCGTTCTCTACTGAAGCATCCTGCTTCTGATGGCAGCTAAGATAATTAGCATTTGTACAGGTTGACTTGAGGTTTGAAGTATAAGGCACCTATTTTTCTTTAAAAAATCAAAACTCAGATATTTGGAGGGGAAGCATTTCTAGGTCAATGTTTCTAATTCCTTTCTGAAGAATGTCGGGACCAGGATACAAGTATAACTGGTCTAAGCTAAATATTGTTTTAGCTATCATCGTTTTTAACCAGTCTCCTAATTTAAATGTTTGTAGATCGTACTATACATGTGCACGTGAGATCAATTAGCACTGATATTTACTAGATGAATGGAATTCTGTGGCCATCACATCCTTAATCCCCGTGCTTTCATTGTGGGAACCTCCTCCAGAAAGAAATGGTCTTGTTTTTTTTTCTTTTTTTGCTTGTTTGTTTGTTTGTTTTTAGCTATTTAGCAACTGCGGAAATTGTTTGTAATCTCCTTTATTCTAAGGGGGAGAAAAAAATCACCAAGAGTAGCGTACCTTATACGTACACATCAGTGGGACTTAGTACAGCTTTGTAGGGCCATGTGCCATCTCCTTAGATCTGTGGTGGGATGAACTCTAGGAAATAGCTTTCAGTGTGTGCTCTCAAATGAAGAAAGGGTTTTGGCACTGATTTAGAAGCTGTATTCATGTAAGAGAACGAGACAAAGGCTATTCAGGAAAGTTAACAAACCTCTTTTGTCTTTCAGACCATTTAAATCCTATTTTACAAGATGATACGTTCGACAGTGATGACGATGCATCCTTGGTTTCTGGAGATGAATTAAAAGAGGGAATGCCTGACGGACCAGAGAAAAAAACGCCTCTGTTTCAGCAGGTAAAGAAAGATAGATCCCTGTTATGTTTAGATTCTCAGGACTGCTGAGTCTTTGTAAACAGTTCCAGCTGTTAAAAGTGCGAGGGGTGGTAGACGAAGGGGTAACATCAAGTTTGTGTGTTGAAGGGGTGCTTGGTATTCACAAGGAGAAAGGGTGAAGGGACTAAAGTGGTAATGAAGTTGCTCTGAATGACCAAATTGAAAAGCCCAGGCTTGTCTTCCTAAGCCAAAGTGATCCGTAGACTACCAGAACACGTTGACTTAATCCATGGCATTCTTTGAAAGACTCAAGACCACATAAATGTCCTGTCTGTCCTTTTAGCTAAAAATACCCCAACTTTATGGGTTTGTGTTGCCACCTTTTGCCCTTCTGTTTTCCAGGATTCTTAAACCAATGGTGAATTATGTAGCAGAAAGAAAACTGAGAAATGGCTTGTTAAAACACCTTGAGAAAAATCTGAATGGTGTCTTTATTTGTTAAGCCACCAAGTTGTGTTAATCTTGTGGTATTTTAGTATGGAAGTCATGCAAGCCCACTGTTGGAAAGTTAGATCATGTTGTCACAGCTGGATCAGTTATTTTTCTCAGTTTCTATTGCTGTGCTGTCCAGAAGATTTTCTGTCCTCTAGAGCAAGGCTAAGTCTCTAGCATCTTTGATTTAAGCCAGCAAAGGTACAGCCTGATTGTAGTGGGGAAACAAATGCTCCTCACAAATTTATTTCCTAGTAGTAAAGCAAGATTGCAGGGATATTAATTTGCAGTCTTGGTTCAGTAAAGAATAGGCAACACAAGGGAAGAAGATGAAACAATTGGAATGACTGAATAACTTAACTGGAAATCTTACATGTATTTAATGTACCGCTACCATTTGGATTATTTGGGGATGGAAAAGTAAGTCTATAGGAAAATTACTTGGAACATCTGTGTGTGTCTATTCAGCACCTCATTTATAAACTTGTTTTCTTTACTCTTGTTCTAGGAGTGCTTTCTGTGAACCAACATCACGCCGGCCCCGTCTGCTAATAGTAGGAAAAGAAGGGTACGGCCAGGTTTCTTACGTGGCACCCGTGGTGTTGCACGCTTTGGAGAAGTTTCCTGTTCACACCCTGGACCTTTCTGTTCTGCTTACAAACGTTGCACCGCCAGAAGAGATCTGCAGACAGGTACCTTTTTTCTTTTTATTCTCATCGGATTCACTGACTGTATATAAAGGATCAATCGAGTTGCAAGTAAGGTGAGCAAAATTCATTGGTAATGGAGGTGGCGTTGTTTTAATGTGCTGGGATGTTTGCTTCTGTCTGAAAATCCCCTTTTCTTTTAGACAAAACCACAAACAATCTGGATGTTGTACATGTCCACATTTTCCATACCCAATTTTACAGTGATGATGTTGCTAGCAGCTCAGGAAGCTGGGCGGTGTTGCTAATAAACATCTCTTTGTGGAAAGAAATGCTGCTCATCTCCCCGGGATCCAGAAAGTAGTTCTCATTGCCTCCGAAGACTGTGTGCTCCCAGTAGATGGCTCTGTATCAGACTGCATGTCGGCTACTTTTTGTAGCCTTCTTCTAAATTGTATTAGTAAGGCAACCAAGGTTTGGGGCTTCTGTTTATTTTGTTTTCACGCGGACATACACAACTTGTGCCGTTGCAGTATGTGCAATAAAAGCATTAACATTCACTAAACACTTCATTTGCACGCTGATGTGGTTTTAACTAGAAAAACTAAACAGATCTGGTGTTTTTACTTTTAGGCAGGAAATCCATTTTATTGTTTGGCATCACTACCTTTAAATATTTTTACCTTTAGTGGGAACATTTGAGAGCCATACAAGTAAGGACAGACATGTTACACGACTGAATACTGATGTGTCCCGTAAGAGGGACATTTCCTTTCTTTGTTATGCGATGATTGTGGCTGTGGCCATATAGCTACGGTGTCTAGCCACTGCCTGAATATATCCTTCCCATCTTCTGACTAGAGTTCTTCGAATACTGGTAATCTGAAAGGGTGCACAGAGAAATTCCTTATGTGAAAGGATGCTTGCCACTCTGTTCACATAGTTTCCTTTCATGGGGCAGTCAGGTGGCTATGTAGCTATGTATTAACAGGTTATTCTACGTGTTTTAGTTTTCTTACCCAAGCTTTCCTTTTCACTAGCTGATCCGAAATGCTCAGAAGACAGCACCAAGCATAATTTATGTCCCAGATATCCATTTATGGTGGGACAACGTTGGACCTGCCTTGAAACTTACTTTTCTAACTCTAACTCTTCCAGCATTTTCGCCTGTTTTGCTGCTTGCTACGTCTGATGTACGTCACTCAGATCTCCCAGAAGAGGTATTTGTCAATACTTTTCTTACTATTTCTTCAGTGTCTTGTAATTTATGAATGCTTTCAGCATCAAAATGCTGCGCTTTCTTAAATGCCTACTGTTATTACTCAGGCACCCTAACAAATCACTTAAAATTTGCTTAGAGAAAAAGAATACTGTGAAAGCATCTGCTTAAGGTTTTTTCTGAGTCAAGCAAGTGACTTTCACCCCCTTCTCATGCATGCAAATAATAAATTAATACAATAATTCTGGTGGCTACAAAGTGGTTCAGTCAAGAATATGCAGTGCTTGAAATGACAAGAAGATGTTTTTACTGAAGAGATTTCTTCTGACAGTCTGCCATTCCATGCTATGTTGGGTAAACTGCTAATAATGCAATTTAGTAGAGAATTGAAACAGTTTGATTAAAAAAAAAAAAAAAATCAGTTTCTTTCTTCATATAGGCCAAAGCTTTCCAAGCTGGAAAGCTGAGTTCCAATTTCTGCTCAAGTAACTTTGGAATGGAATTCTAGTTGTATTCCTAAATAAACTGTAGTAAAAGTACATGCAGAACTTCATTGACTTCTGAGAGTTTACATTAAGGGAAGGTGCCCAAAACAGGAACACGCTGTTCTCATTCCGATTATTTTGTCTCAGTTACTGGGGGAAGAGAACAGGTCTTACCTAGATGTGTTTATTATCAACTGCTTTGAAAGTGCTTGAGTTCCCACAGAAGTTTTTGTACAGGTTCTAAATTCCTTCTAAAATAAGTAGTGAAATTCCTTACCTACCTTTTAATACTAGAAATTGAAAATGGAGGAAGATGTAGAGGTACTAGCTACTTCAGACACCTTTTGGTAGAGAAATAAAAACTCAGCAAAAAGCCCTCACTTGTCTGCTGAAGCCTTTCTCTTCCCTCTATAGCCATAAAGGTTCTAAGTAAAGGATGCAGCAGGGCCAGTAAATACAAAGGAAGCGATGTTGGATGTGGTGAAAGCCATTACTTTATCAGTGTAGCGTACAATCCCTTCACCAAGATTTAATTCTACAGGTGATTCTTAAAGGTGATATTTGAATTTGCCATGCCAGCCTGTGAAAATGTAGCCATTTAAGGCCAGGAAGATAACTTTTTTCAGTTTGTGTTCTTCAGGTTATTATTCATTTTAAAAGGTACTCATCTTTTTGGAATAGAAGATGAGTTTTTGTGGCCTTAAATCTGAAATGTCTTTCCTCCTTCTGCTTTAGATCCAAAAATTATTTAATAAGGAATTTGGAGAAGTGTGCAATATTGAGTTGCCTGGTAGGGCAGAGAGAGCAGCTTTTTTTGAGGACCTAATTCTAAATCAAGTGGCTAAGCCTCCTGTAAAGAAAACAGGTGAGGAGGATATAAGAAGTACATCTAAAACTTTCCTATCGAAGTTACTAGCTCTTTGGGATTTGCTTTGGCGGTCATTTTCTGTCAGTAATTTTGTCATATGCTTGTATTTGAGTACTGTAAATTGGCTAATTTTTCCTGGTTAATTGAAGTTGATCGGACATTGGAAGTCCTGCCTGTAGCACCACCAGCTGAGCCTCAGAAGCCACAAGAGGAAGAAGTAGGGATGCTGGAGGAGGAAGAGGAGGATGCCTTGCGTGAACTTAGAATTTTCTTGAGGGACGTTACTCACAGACTTGCCACTGACAGACGTTTCAGGGAATTTGCAAAGCCCGTTGACCCACAGAAGGTAAACTAGTGCTGATCTGTGTGTGTCTGTAACTTCTCAGCGTTCGTATTTCTCAGCGTTTTGGGGAAGGTTCAACTTTGTTTTTAGGGCTGCACTATTAGGATTTTGCAAGAAGCAGAGGCAGTGCTTTTACTTCTGCTGACTCTCAGATGTCTCTTATCAGATTATTCGCTGAAAGCCCTGGTTTCATTCTAAGAAGCCAGTCCAAATGCCAACACAGTCTGTTCGTGAAAAGGCTTTGATATGTAGGCATGTCACAGCACTGAAAAGCACAGAGATCTTTCCTTATAATTACAAACAGTACTTACAGGACTACTTTAATGAAGTCTAAAGCCCTTTATTGGACTGTCAGTTCCTGTGGGAACAGGAATAGGAGCAGCAGTTTGTAAAAATAAGTTTTGAGATCCTGTTCTCTGTTTCATCTGGAACTCCTCAAGAGGAATCAACCATAAGTGCAGTGTGTTTTCTTTTTCCTCCAATAGGCTGCTTAGATCCCTTTTTCTCCTTAATTGATTAGATAAGCCTAAACTAGGGGCGTATATTTCAAAGACAGGTGTAACTTGACTATACCTGCGGATCAGCAAAGGCCTCTTCACGTGGGCATCCACTGGCTTTTCTTCCCCTTTTCTCCTAGGTTCTTGAGCTGTGAAAAATCTAGACAGATACGTATGTCTTCATCTGAACTAGTCATTAGGCTCCTCTTATGGTCTGAGGGAAGAAATCAGCACCTCTGGGCCCAGTTATCTCATTCTAAAGTAGATGCCTGCAATAGGTACTTCACAGGTGCAATTCATGCACCTTTTCCTCAATGTCGACAGCAAAAAGAATGTTGGATGGCTTACTCAGCTTTCACTGTTGTGATTTTCTGAAGCAAAGTGAAATGAATCTCCCACCCTCAGTGTTTCTTCTGTACCATGCACGTGCTTCTGACGTCCCTACTTCTTGTTGTCCTCTCCTAGCAGCTCTAATGCCAGTTGAAAGAGCCCTTCCATTTTTGAGAAGCAAACTGGTTAATTTCAGCATCTTCTGATGCATCGCAAATGTTCAGGGTTTTTAGGAAGTCGTTTATTTAAAGTTTTCAGAGTAATTTTGGTAGACAGTGTGCAAGGTTAAGAAAACCTCTGAATGCTTGTATTTGATCTGCAGGTACCTGACTATGCCACAAGGATTAAAGAGCCGATGGATCTTTTAACAGTTCTGACTCAAATTGACTCGTGCCAGTACCCCGCTGCAGGAGACTATCTGAAGGACATCGATCTAATCTGTAACAATGCCTTAGAGTACTACCCAGATAAAAGATCTACAAGTGAGGATGTGCTTTTTAGCCCTAGTTTAAAAAATCTGTCAAACGTATAGATGGATAAATGCTGTGTGCGGACAATAGACTTTGGATGGATTCGATGATTTTGGACATCCACAGAGAACATCTCTTACCACATTGTAAATATTTTATCATTTTGCTACTTGGGCATGGAATTGTGATATAAATGTTCCCAAGGAACTAGTGCTTTTGTTTTAATTAACTTCTATGTTGATATGCTGAAAATATTCACTGAGATAACCTTTCGGAACCAACCTATGAAGAAAGCAATTTTTTTCTGTGATCAAAACAGTTTCATTGGTTGGTAGACAACATTCAGTTAAAGTCCGTAAAATTTCAGATTGTCAAAGAGCCTATGTTTTGCAAGACACTGCATATTCAATGGTGAGGAACAAAATGGATACAGAGTTTGGACGACTTTGTGAACAAATTAAAGAATCTCGTGAGAAAAGAGGTACGTGCTTTAACGCTAAGGATTTTAAGACTTGTCTCTGCATTTGTAACTGAAAATGCACAACGAAGATCTTTGGTATCTATTCTTTAATGCAAGGTCGCACCTCTCCAGCATGTGCTCCATGTGACAACTCCAAGTCACCACAGCAGAACCCTGCTACTGAAGACGACAAACCAGATGAAGAGAGTAATGAAAATGAGGCGATGACAGCGGCACCTGTAGATGCCAGTACACCTATTTCTAATGGTAAGTTGCATTTTATTCAGCTGCTCTTGTCATTCATACCTTCTCTGTTCTTGAGACGCAACAGGTGTCTCTGATGCCTGGCTCTTTATGCCAGAGGTATTTTGTTTTCAAATTTACTTCAAAATGTGAGAGAGAAATCCAGAGGTCATCCATTCAATATAGTTATGAATTAAAGTTCAAAGAAAGTTGGTTTACAATATAAAAAACAAAAAACAAAAACAAAATAAAACAAAACAAACAAACAAAAACTTTGACGGCCCAATTGCCATTTAGTCGCCCCTAAATTGCTAATTCTTGAGGTAAAAAATGTTGTGGATGGCAGTTTCTGAATACTTAACTAGTTTTTAATTATGCAAAATGGTATTTTTACCCCCACTCCACCCCTCCCTTCCCCAAATGCTAAAATCTTAGCTCCCTCATACTGTGATTTCCAGTTGAAGGAGGGAAGTCTAACTAGTGAGAGTGGGAATTTTGCCATGGACTCCACCCATATCCTTTTGCAATACTATATGAATACTACGAATGTTGGGCAAAACCACAAAGTTTGTTTTTTCACAAAAGGTTTACCGAATCAGGAAGCATACGAGGTATAAGTCTTCACGTTTTTTCTCCTTTGAATATTCCCTTAAAATTGTCTCATTAATTAATCTCTTCCAAACATGTGCGGTGTCAAGAGTTGGACTTGATGATCCTTAAGGGTCCCTTCCAACTCAAGATATTCTATGATTCTATGATTCTATGATTCTATGTATTCAGCTTTTGAAGTCTTCAGCTTGATACCAGACTCGAAGGAGAGCTTATTTCCAGAGGCTTTTATGATGTTCATCTGTATTAGTTCATGCAGTAAGACAGTGACTTTATCAAATAACCTCACGTTGTATTAATACTGCCAATCCAAAGTAAGAATCCTCAGCATGTAAAATCCTGAAAGTGACTGTTTAGTGAATGAAATTCCATAGCAGTGTGTGTGGTTTGTTTGCTTGTTTTTAATCTTAATAGCAAACTGACCCCATTAACTTTCAACTCTTTTCTCAGCATATGTAGGCAGTGGTAGCTCAGTTCCTTTGTTTTCCTTGTCAGTCAAGTAAGATGAAGATAATGGATTTTGAAGAAAGAATTCTTTTGGTTATGTTTTGGATTACTTTTTTATGCTGTCTCTTTGTAGGTGCGTCAGAAAGAAAGTGCAGAAGGAACAACTGTGCGCATGCTGCAGCAAAGCGAAGAAGGAGTTCTCAATTCGATACAGAGAACAGAGTACCAACAGATGACCAAAACGATAGTGATGAAGAGTTTGTGGACAAACATGTTTCTGACATATGTCAAGTAAAACTTAACACTGAAAAGGAAAGTGCTAAGCTTTGTGGATATTCCCCACCAAGATGGGGAACTATAACTAATGAAAATCCAAGTTCAAATGGTAAGGGAGAAGTCCAACGGATCCTTTAGCACCTTATTCTTGCTGAGGAGGATTGCACTATTTATTAGCTTTAGCCTTCAATTTCACTCTATTTTTTCTGTTACAGCTCTCAAAAGTCACCACACAGTTTATTCCGTAATGATGTTGCTCCTCTAATTGTGCAAGCCAAGCCCGCATGTTTCTGTAGGTGCTGTTTTTTTGATTCTGAAGTCTGTTTTTTTCTAATGGTACCTAACTGAAAGCCAGCAGTCACTGACATTCTTTTATTGTACGAGGTGCTTTCCAATAACGAGCAGCTTAGGTGAAAAAGCTGCACTTCAAGATGCGTGGATCCAGAGTAACATGTGGAATAGGAGACTTAAGCCCTAATGTTGTACTCTAAGATGTGTTCCCTAACCTGAATTGGCAACATGACTATTTTTTTCCACTATTAAGCTTTTCATTAGTGCTTTTGGTTTGTTTGTGGGTATTTTTGTTTGCTTTTTTTGTCTTAGTTTCTAATTTTTGTAGAGCAGTGACTTTAGCTGGAAAGAAGGGAGAAGCCAAGTATTTCTCAGTGAAGACGATAACAATTCTGTCTCTGTATTTGTAGAAAGAGACTGTTTGGCAGGTACAGGATACTTCACTGAGACTGTATTCTAGATAAACAGAAAACCTGACTGAAGAAATCTGTGTCCTTCCAGATTCCTGGGCATTTCAAGCGGTGACTCCTGAACGTTCTTGGGAAGAAGACCAACAACAGATAAGTGATGAGAACACTGTACAAGTCCCTACGGAGACAGACTACATAGTTATTGTGGATCGCTATGAGCTCAAAGTATGTCTAATTTCAGCTTTTTTTTAATGCTCAAATAGGACATATTCCTGCGTCATGTAAAATTGCAAATTAAGCCCATTGTTAACCAATGCCAATTAAAACAATTAATTGGAAGGACATACAGATAGTGAAATAATTCAGCCTTTAATGCACTGTGACTGTTTAGTTTCCACACCTCATGGAGATTTCTGTAGGCTACCATTTGCTTCTGGTTATCTGTAGTTTAGGAGACAGATTCTTTGCCTAATTTTTAAGACAAAAGGCCTTGCTGAATTTTAAAATACCACACTGACAACCTGCTAGTACTATTATGGATATCATTTTAATGATTCATAATTCTTATGATGGGTTTGAGGGCTTTTATTTGGGGATTTTTTTTCATGCTTTGATGTATTAAGAACCTGAAAAGGATCTTTATTTCTTGCAGTGATGATATTAAACCTGAAGTTAGCAGGTTGACGTAAACTAGCTAGCCATGGAGAAGTGACTACTTTTCTGAAATTCCTTGAAAGTGCAGTATTAGAATTTCTTATATTGTGTGTGTGTATATATATATATATATATATATATATATATATATATATATATATATGTACATGAAGGAGGCAGAGTTTGCTGATAAGATGATAAGCAGCATTATTTCCAGGGGGCAGTAGTATTTCCATTTGGTATGGCTGCTCCCTAAAGCTACATGCTTGCAGGCTCACACAGGTAATGGACAGCTGTGGCAGTGGAAGAAGGTGCTGCCACTAGCTTGCCACTGTTGCTGTGCCAGAGATTATCATCTCTGCATCTTTGGTAATAGAAATGACTGTGTGAGAGAGAGGTGATTGCTACAAGCAGTCGCTTTGCTATTTACCCACCCCTGAATTTAAAGGTAGGATTGAGCAAACTAATCCACCTTTGCTCTGGGCGTTTGAGCAATCTGTTCTGCCAGCAGAGTTGTAGGCATGGCACACGTGGGTAAAGGTAATCACCTAAGGGTGCTTCCTTTTCCAGCTGGCACAGCTGTATCTACAAGATCTGCAGCCTTTTTACAGTGCCCCACGCTGCTGCAGTGCTTCTCTAATGAAATGCAACAGTGGCTTTGCTGTGGCAGCAGCTGTCCTACAAAGAGGATCGTGTCATTCCCTGCTGCTTTGGGAGCAGTCGACTTACAATTACAACCACTGATGTGATAGATTGGTTAGTAGTAAAAGATTGTCCGAAATTTCAGCCTTTCCTTTCTCTGAAATATGAAAAATTAACTCATTTTCCCTGCTGAAATCTCATGGGATATTTAATCTGTTCTCTGAAGTGTCACATTTTATTTAATAGCGTAAGAAAAAGTAGGCTCTCACTTGTATTGTTACTGTTCAACCTCCGAAAACATATAGAGCGTATTCAAAGGATCTGGTACTATTCTAAAGTTGTTGTTTTGCTCCATTGTTGTCTTCAGAAATTGTTATGCTTTGTCACTGAGATAACGAAGGGATTTGACATTTATCACCTGGAAAAAGTATATGGCGTCATTAATCAGTGTATTTACAACCAGAGAGAAGACTACGACAAAACCGATTTGGTGAAGGTAATTTTTGTTTTGAATTCTAGCACTTTCTGTCACTGTTACGCAGTATTTGTGTGTTCTGGGGTATCGTGGTTGTTTAGCATTGCTCTTCACTGCTTAGCTGTCTGTGCACAGACAACAACAGTACGACTTCTCCCTTTCAGTCTGGAAGACGTTTATCCACCTTGCAAAACAATTGTTATATTTGGCATAACTGTTGGCAGTTTCTGCAGGAAAAAGCTTGAACTTGAAGACAATGGGTCCACCCACACAGCCCTTTCAAAGCAGTTAACCTTAGTCTGTCAGTAGTTTTCCTTGGGAACCATTTTGGGAGCGGGAGGACTACGAAGGGAAGGTGCTTTTCTAAGTCTTTCACTCGCTCTCTCCCTCTACAGCCAGTCATGCACGGTGATAGCAGTTGTTCCATCCTTGGAGAGAAATTTAAGTATATAACAAGAGTTTGAGACTTCTCTCTAGTCACACTCTAATCTCTTTTTAACTAATGCGCTTGAGTATCTGTAATTGGGGAGATTTCTGCCTGTGCCAGTTTTACACTGAGTCAAATTCTCTGGTCTCTTCCTGTAAAAGATGATTTCGGAGTTGTCCGAACTCCTCAGAAATCTGTGTGAGGCGTCCATGGTCCAAGTCAGGTGTTCCCAGTATACGCTTGGATATTCACTCTTCACATTGAAGATCCTTGAACCCATTTATCTTAGAGTTGCTTGTGCTTGAGAACAGATGAAATTTGTTGTGCCGATCAGTCTGCCTTGAAAAGAGAGTGCCTCTTTTTTTTAGGCACTGGTCATCTCGATCTCTTCTTCCACATGTGATAAAGAGTTAGAACGGACACTCTGTTCTGCCTGTGAGAGGATTATTTAGATTCAGGGAGGCCGCTCCTGAAAAAAAAAAATGAGATCTTTTAGCTCGAGAAGGGATTTATTTATGTTATCTCATGGCCTGTGAACTTTTGTAACTTAACATTTAATTTAAGTGTTAAAAGTTAAGTAGCTTTCTTGGTTTTCTATTTCTTCCTTTAGCTTAGGCAAACAAATCTCTCCTATTCAGAGTGCACTGTACAAGTTAGTCAGGAGCGTGCTCTACTGTATGGAGAGAGAGAGGACTTAAGGAGTAATTATTCAAAGTCCAGAAATTAACTTGAGCTTGTTGTGGCTTCTCAGCAACTGTTTCTTCCTTCTAATTGTTGTGAAACCACTGCTGAGAGAGATCCATATAGTTTATATCCTCCTCTCTATTTTGGATGTGTAAGGATGCCTCTGAAGCTAGAAGGGGTAATAGGCCGTTGTGATGGTGGTAGCACACTGTTTGCTAAATATTACTAACCATGTATTACAAATTATTTATTTTTATAGTAATAGAAAGTGTTCTTAAGCTTTCATTTGTGCTTACTGCTATTTTAGTAATAGGTAGTAATGGTAATAGAAGGATGGTTGGACTAGATGATCTTGTGGGTCCTTTCCAACCTTGTGTTTCTATGATTCTTTCATGAGGAAGCTGTAGACCGCGATGAGGTCTCCCCTCAGCCTGCTCCTTTCCAGGCCGCACGGGCCCAGTGCCCTCAGCCGCTCCTCATATGTCTTCCCCTCAAGGCCCTTCACCATCTTCGTAGCTCTTCTCTGGACACTCTCCAACAGTTTAATGTTCTTTTTGTACTGTGGTGCCCAGAACTGCACACAGTGCTCGAGGTGAGGCCGCACAGCGCGGAGCAGTGCAGGACAATCACCTCCCTCAACCGATTAGCAGTGCTGTGCTTGATGCACCCCAGGGTATGGTTGGCCCTCCTGGCTGCCAGGGCACACTGCTGGCTCATACTCAACTTGCTGTCAACCACGACCCCCCTAGATCCGTCTCTGCAGAGCTGCTCTCCAGCATCTCATCGCCCAGTCTGTACATATAACCAGGGTTGCCCTGTCCCCGGTGCAGGACCCGGCACTTGCTCTTGTAAAACTTCATGCGGTTGGTGATCGCCCAGCTCTCCAATCTGTCCAGATCTCTCTGCAAGGCCTTTCCACCCTCAACAGTCAACAACTTCAAGTTTAGTGTCATCAGCAAATTTGCTCAAAACACCTTCTAGTCCTACATCCAAATTGTTTATAAAAGCATTGAAAAGAACTGGCCCTAAAACGGAGCCCTGGGGGACCCCACTGGTGACCAGCCACCAGCCTGATGTAGCCCCATTTACCATAACCCTCTGAGCCCTACCCGTCAGACATTGCTCACCCATCGTATGATGTTTTTTATCTATGCTTGACATTTTTAATGGGATTGTGTATATGGTTTGCTTTTCTTGTTCTCTAAAATGACTTTTTGAGAAATCCTTTATATAATGAACATGAAGTTGAGGAATCACAGACAAGACAGATGACAAGAACTTCTGAGGTGCTCAAAAGAGTACACCATAAAAATATCCATTTCTGCTTCCTAGCTTTTTTCCTAATCTGTTGTAAGTGCATTGTCATCTTTCTCCCGTGACTGCATTCTACAGGGCTGAGTTTTTGGGATACTAGCTAGCACTCCTGAGCACATTACTTCAGGTTTCTAGGCCAGTCTAATAAGCGTCTTCCACCACTGTGGCACCAGTATGAATATGAACCAGTCCTTTTTGTTAGAATTGTAGGGGTTGGAAGGGACCTGCAGAGATCATCGGGTCCAACTCCCCTGCCAAAGCAGGTTCCTTAGAGCAGGTTGCCCAGGTAGGCATCCAGATGGGCCTTGAATATCTCCAGAGAAGGAGACTCCACAACCTCCCTGGGCTGCCTGTCCCAGTGCTCCGTCACCCTCACCGTGAAGAAGTTCTTTCACATGTTGGTGCGGAGCTTCCTGGGCTCCATTTTGTGGCCATTGCCCCTTGTCCTATCCCCACAAACCACTGAAAAGAGGTTGGCCAAATCCCTCTGTCCACCACATCTCAGATATTTATACACATTGAGGAGATCCCCTCTCAGTCTTTTCTCCAGGCTGAACAGCCCCGGGTCTCTCAGCCTTTCCTCACAGGGGAGATGCTCCAGGCCCCATTATCGTCTTTGTTGCCCTCTGCTGGACTCTTTCCAGGAGACCCCTGTCTTTTTTGTACTGGGGAGCCCAGAACTGCTGGACACAGTGCTCCAAGTCTAACTTTTCTCAATTGTTTCAGGATCTATCTATGCTATATAAACCATGGAGCTTTCTAGGCAAACACTGGCAAATCGTGAGCCAGGTGCAACTCAATGCCGACGTTTCCGTCAGTGTGTTAGGGGTGGCAGCTTTTTCCAAGACTGACCTACGCCTGGCACCTAATCTGCGTTTCAGTAGATGTACAGAAGGGAACAAAGAGCTGTGTTGTTAGCACTGTATTTAAAAAGCTACCGTGAAGAAGATGCCTGTGTTGAGCGGACAACAGGAAGCTTTCATTGCATCTCCAGGCAAAGGAGAGGAAAAAAAAATATCACTGAGGCAAAAATGTGTTTCTTCTTATCCACTTCAAGACGATGTTGAAAACCTGGTATCCTAAATGCATCTTTACCTATGGAACCACAGTCAGCTCATTGCATTGCAACTGGAAAATTTCATACTTAAAAGGGAATGACAGGCAACGAGGAAGCAGGAGCGTTCCTGGCATCAAAACTTTTGCTCTTCAAAGTTTTGGGCAAACTTCTCCCCGTTATTAGTCTGGAGAGAAGAAGACCTTCACAGTTAAATATATATAAAGGAGTAAATCTAGGTTGGACATGAACAGCTGTCACAGCTAAGGGTTCCCAGAAGCCCCATTCTGTTTTTTCTGACTTGGGGAAAAGATCAACTTTTAGCGTCTGAGGTAAAAACATTGCTAAAAGCAGCGGTATTGAAGAGAAGTACGTAGTGGGAGTTAAAGCGAAGCGTAGACTAAGATATCTGGACACGTACTGAAGGAAGAGCTCCTCTTTATTCAACTTGGAGGTGGAAAAAAAGGGGGTTGGGGGTGGGTTTTTTGTTTGTTCGCTGTTTGTTTCTTTTTTCTCCAAAGGTTTTGGGGGTGTCCCAGCCAGCCCCGGAGGGCATTCCTCCCTCAGCAGCGGGCACCTGAGGGGAACTCGGGGCTGGAGAAGAAGCCGAGGTCGGGGAGCCGGGCGCCCTCAGCGCCTTTATGCCCTGAGCCGAGGCGAGCCGAGCCGGGCCGGGCCGGCCGCCGCCTGCCGGGCGGAGTGGCTCCGCCCCGCTCCCTGCCGGGGGAGGCTGAGGCACCGCGGCCCGCCGCTGCCTGGCCCTGCCCGGCTCTCAAACCCTCCCGGGGACGGGGGGGGAAGCTGCGAGGCGCCAGGAGGATGCGAGTGGGTGCCGCGGGCTGCGAGGCGAGGGCCCGGGCGGCCGGCGGAGCTGGGACTTGGCGACGGCTCAGCACCCACCCCGCCGGCGGCGGACGACTCCCGGAGACACAAAATGGCGGCGGCGGCGGAGGAGGCAGGCGGCGGGGCTGAGAGGAGAGGGGGGCGAGGCGGCTGCGGGAGGCGACCCCAGGCGGCCACGGGAGACCCCCGGGGAGAAGGCGAGGCGCTCCCCCGGCCGGCCCTGAGGAGAGGGGCGGCTGCGAGCACCCCTTCCCCGGCTCTGTGAGGGGGGAACGGGGCGCGGTTGGGCTGTGACAGAGCCGGGGGTATGGGGGGCACACGGGCAGGGCGAGCAACTTCGCTTTCCGTGCCTTGAAACGGGACGGAGCCAGCCGAGACCGGGCTCCCCCCCCCTCTATATATACACACACGCGCTCGGTGTGGCGGTGGGAGGGGAGCGGGGCCATGTCCCCAGCCCTGCCGGGGGGTTTTGCGGTGCCGGGGGCTTTTGCGGTACCAGGGGCCGCCCTGACGCCCGGCTGACCCCCAGGTGCTGCGCGGCGCTGGAGATCGGCAGCCGGCGGGGCGAGGCACCTAATGGAGGCGGCGGCGGGGCGCTGAGGGAGCGGAGAGGCTGCGGCTGTCAGCGCTGCCCGGTAGGTGCTGGGGCTCCCTGTCAGGCTTGACGGAGGAGTTTGGCTTCGTTGAAGGGTGAGTCAAGGCTGAGGTGGCGGTCCCAGCCGGGACAGGCGCCCCAGAGAGCGCCTTGGGGCTGTCAAAGTGCACGGCGATCCGTGCAAAGGGGGCTTTGTTGTGGAAGGCCTGAGGTGAACACGAGCAGCCCGCTGGAGGGGGAAAGGAGAGGGGAGTTTGGAAAGCTGTGCTGCTGGTGTTAAGCAGCAGCCTGTGCTGTGTTGGTGTTTGCTCAGAGGGGTTTCACGCACGAGGAGCTGGTGGGTGCTCTGAGGAACCTGGTCCAGCTGTGGAGATCAACCTGTATGAGGCAAACCCCAGGACCTAAATGCCATAGGCTGTAAGTCCAAACCTCCCCGAACAAGCAGACATTATGTAGAAAACCCATTTGTTACCGTCTTGAAACATTGCCAGCAAGGCAGCCTCTTCCAGTTACGCTGTTAATTGGGTTCTCCGGAGCTCGTTAGAAGGAGGTGCCATTTTTTCTAAACGAGGTGACTGCTAACTTCAGGCTGGCAGTCCTACTAGCTTTCCTCAGCCAAAAAGCCCTTTGCATTTCCGTAAAGCACCTGTGCACTGTGCTTGTTTAACAAAGACAAGTTTGAGACATAACACTTGGAGGTAGGGCACGCATTCTCTTTGTGAGGCTTTCCTACTCCTTGAATGCTTCTTGTGGCTCTCCTGGGCTCTCTCTTCTCTTGCCAAGCCCTCGATGACCTGTGCCTGCTTCAGCTGCATCCAGCGCTCCGTTTGCTAGCCGTAATTGTCGTCATTTATCTCTGCTGGTTATTACTGGGAAAACCGATGTTTATTGCTGCGTGTCCATGCGTCCCTGGAGCCTGTTAGAGCTTGGTTTTGAACGGTTCTGCCTTTTGTAAATTTCTCTACGCTGAAGAATTTCTGTCAAGTGATGGACTTTGTGCTGTTGTTAGGATTCCTTTTGTTCCTAATGTACCAAAAAGGCTGTTTCTTTGGGTCTTTTGCTTCCCTTAGCAGTTTGTGGTGTTTCACTTAGGCTTATTACTATCCTTGCGCTGTTTTTCCCCCAGTCACTTACAAAGCCTGAGGGACAGGATTAATTTTTTTTTAATCTAGTTACCATTAATATAAATGATCTTTTTGTTTGGATGTGACTTCTGAATTCATAACAGTCTTACTTCAAAGATCTACGACTGGTTTTGAAGTCTGATGCTTTCTTCAAGTTTGAGTTGAGAATTTCTTCCATCTTTATGGAACTAACTTCTAAAGCAGCAAGTCAGTGTAAACTGTTTTTCTAGTTCTGTTTGCACATAATAAATATAACGGAGGCATACTCTCTTGTGGCTGAGCTCTGGCCAATCTCTATTTCTATGGTCAGTTTCGCTTTGTCTCAAGGCTGAAGTCTAGCTGAGAATTCCCCTGTGCCAGATGCAGTATTTTTGTATATTATGAAGTTAGCCTCTCTAATTTTGAGAAATGCTGAGCCTGTTGCAAAATTGACAGAACGAGCTCTTTGGGGTCTGTTTAATAGAAGTCCTACGTGATAAGTTTTGGGGTGATGAGGGGAGGGGACATTCTGACCACATTTGGTGGAGTGCAGGAGGGCCTGGACGCGCTGTTCCCTTCTGTGAATAGCGGTCGGTATTCCCTCTCCGTCCTGTGCCAGAGACGTGAGGTCACTGATCCATAAATGCCCGAGATGGTTTGCCTCGGAGTTGCCGGTGACTTGTAAACAAGTGATGCAATTTTCAGGATAGCACGGCTTCCCCTCCTCCCTTTGTTTCCTCGCTGTTTCCCAGTCAGGTACCAGTATCAGTGTTCAAGTCCGGCTGTCGGTTGTATCACCTTTGCCGAGTGTGTGCTCACAGGAATCCAGTTTTGTGGTGTTATTAATTAACTTTCTGACACTGTCACATCAGGCACTAAAGGTGCTTCCTCCTGCAGTCTACACAAGGGATGTGATGACTCAAGTTTTCAACATCTTTATTGTCATTGGTAGTATTAATTCTGATGTTCATCTTTTATTGCAGTCCATCATGTTAGTTTGGTTTGGTTTCGGGTTGGTTTGTGGTTTTGTTGTTGGTTTTTGGGGTAGCTCAGGGCCTCCTGAAATACTCCAACCACTCTGCTGCATAAATAGTTGTTTCTTTTTCTGTGGAGATGGGAGCCACCAAAAATGCCTCCTTTCCTTATCCTGTAGCAGCCAGATGGCATTTCGCAAGGCTGCGCCGTGCCTCCCTTTGGCTGATGGTTCATTTCCAGTTCTCTTGCCTTTCTGAGAGCTGGAAGGAACCACACCAGGACCACTCACCTCTTTTCGTGTACCCTTCAGAGTGCAGTGAGCTGCAAGGTGTTGCATAAAGCAGCATCTCTGCTTCCAGGGGATCCTTTCTACCCAGCTCTGGAAGTCAGCCCAAAGGGAGCACAGGGCTGCTGACGTGGAAGAACGTGAAGGGAAAAACAGGCAAGAACTCTGACCACGTTGCTACTAGCTCTTAGAAGACCTTGGAGATAGATCATGGAGAGCTTAATGATGCAAACATGCTTTGAGAGTTTGACTTCTGCTTGCACCTAACAGGTCCACAAGAGCTCACTTCCAAAAAAACCAACAGGCTTCCAGTTGTGTTTGGAGCCGTTCCAGAAAGCCACTTGGTGTTGCAGGTTCTCGTTGGGTGTCTTGGCCTTCTTGACCCACAGCTTGAAGCCGCTGCTGGAGCCAGCCTTGGAGCCAGCAGGGAGCTCCTGAACTTTGTCATGGTTATGGCAAAGGCTGCAGGTGTTCAGCGCCCTGAATCTGGAGAGCATCTCTCAAGCCACATATAGTTTGTGAGACCAGAAAGAGCTGCCGGCTTATAATGAGTGCTGTGACTTAGGCGCACGGTTTGTAGAGGTTTTAAGGCGTAGTGCATGAGTGCCAGGCTCCTGTTTGGTCACTGGGACAAAACGAGATCTGGGAATGTTGGATGTCCTAAAAAGAGTACAGGGGAGACAACCGGGGAGGAGATGTGGCTCTTCTTGGCCTTGTTTAGCCCCCAGCCCCTCTACACCCCACAAACCTTAGTTACAGCTGTGGGCTTCTGCAGAACGTCACAATGCCTAGTAAATCTTTGGGATATACTTAAAAGCAGGAAAATACTGTGTTGGTTTCTTCTTTTTTTGTATACATAGGGCAGCTGCCAGCAGCAGCACCTGCTGGAGTCGAGGGTGCTGAGCAAGGCAGGGTCATGTCCCGAGCAGCAGTCACAAGGGGAGCTGAGCGGAGCCCGCCTGAAAACTCGGGGGGTTTCTGCTTCTTAGCAAGCCGAAACACAGCTCCCCGTCCCCAGTACTCCTCGCTGTGAGGATGAGGACTGAGGAAGGCTCACCCTGCCTGCAGCTTCTTCAGTTCTTCGTGCGGGGAACTCGTGGAGGAGCCAGTGCCTCTGGAAAGAAAGCACCTGTTGGTACTGTGGGCATCTGAGCGTGATGCTAACCCACGCAACGCTGCCCCTTGCATCTGACAAATGTTTTACAACTTCAACTTCTTTGCAGGTTTTACTTAAATTTGGTGGAGGAGGCTGTGGCTGAGCAGAGAACTAATTTGTTATTTCACTAACTGGAATAATTTACAATGGAAAGAAGCTTTTTTTAGTTAAAAGTTGTGTTTCTGATTACAGCTTCCGGTATTTTACCTCGCAGTCCACAAACACTCTTCTTAAACTTGATTCCTGACAAGTCGCTTTTCTCAGTTCTCGCGTTCTTGGACTCCACCAGGGGAAAAGGAAGGCCCTGCTAATATTGCTTGGCTGTTTCCTTCCGGAGGAAGGAGGGGAGAGTTGAGAAAAAGAGGAATGAAGTAAAATGAATTTACTCTTTGCACACGTGCTGAAAGAATAGGCAGGTGTTCTTGGGAATATCTCATTTAAATCTCTGTGTATGTGTTTCGAGAGGATGCGTCCTCACTTAGAGGAGCCAACATCCCATTGCTGGACCTAATCCTGATGGGGCTGGCATCTGAGGGTTACGCGGGCTGCTCCCGGCAGAGCTCTTCCCACGCGGGGAGGCCGAGGGAGCCGGTCGAGCACTGCTCCGCTGCCTGGAAAGATTCAGTCATTTCCACCCAAAGCGAGGAAATAAAAAGCTCGGTCAGCCATTTCATCTGGAGATACCCCGCCCTCCTCCAACAAATACGAAAAAGGGAAAATGTAGGCTTGGGCCCTCACATATCCCAGCAGTTTGCACCCATTCGGGCGATGCGATTGGGGTCGGGGCAGGCAAAATAGAAGTTACCTTTATTTTTTTTTTTAATTTCGGCAGAGGAAGTTATAAGGTTGATGTTGCCCCTTTGATATTTGATTTAACCCACTGACTGCCTGGGAAGGAAGGAGTCTGTTTAGTTTACCTTTGTCCTAGATTCAGTTTTAATATCTCATGTTTAAATGGGGGGGGATCTTTATTCTTAATGATTCATGCCGCCTCAAAGCACAGTGGTTTCTACTTGTGTGCTGCCTTTCCCACTGGGGGAGGCAAACAAAAGAACAATAATTTCAGACTCCTCCTTCAGTTTCCAAGAGAACCTTAGCTGCTCAGGGATAGCTCTGAATTTTAAAAGCATTTTTTTCTTCCAAATTATGTATTGATTGCACATAAAATAGCAGCACCGTAATATGCAATTTCAAACAAATGCACGGGGGTGCTTGGTTGCTTTTAATGCTCCTCCTTTATTTTTATTTTATTTTTTTTCCTCCAGCAGAAAACAAAAAGTGGATTCTGTTCCCATAAGCCGCTCTTGTAAAATCTGCACAAACATTTATTAGTCTAGACACAAAATATTCTCAGCCGGCCTCAGCCTGACGATGGCAAAAAGAAATAAAAATAATAATAATAATAAAAAAAAAAAAGAAAAGGCAAGCTAATATTGTACTTGGCTGTGAAAAGGGAAGGGGGGGATCATGCCCCAGGCTAGTGAAGCTGTAACATTTTGCTGGGGCTGCCTGCAACAACAGATGCATCTCGTTCCCCTGGGCTTCCAGTCCTGCCTATTCTCTTCTGCTGAACTTGGCCGCTCGCAAACATTCCCTGTGAGTACCACACCCCGGGCTTCTCCTGGACGCTTTTGATTTGATTGAATGATGGCACCAGGCATGCTCCTCTTCACCAGGCCTGCTCTTCTGCCCCAGAAATCATGTAGCGAATTCATTGATTGGAAAACGTGCAAAATAGGTGGGATCTGGGGTGACTGGTAGAAATCAAAAGGGTTTGAAATAGGCGATGTGACCGCAGCTTAAACCTGCAGGAAGGGAGCATCGACCCGAATGGTTTATCTGAATCTTCAGCTGCAACTTCTGTAAATACCAGCTCCTTCTCCTCATTTGCTACCATGGCAGTTTGCAGACTTTTGCTGAGTTAAAAGGACAAATCATAGTTGTGTGCGTTTGTTTGATCAGGCCTTTACCTCAGCGCTCACATTCTCAGACTGCTGGGGTTTTATATTTTTGTCATTTTCTTAGAAAATGGCGAATGATGCATATCCCGGCTTCCAGATGATTAGTTCCTTTTGCTCCCAATTTGTGTCAGGCTGCGTTTGGTTGGAAATGAAAATGTAATTGCAAATTCCCCTCAACAGCACAACATGTCTGTGGTATTAATTAAAGCACTGTAAATACGTAGAATATCTGAGAATGCATTCCTTCGAGCATGGCCGTGTTTTTTTAAACCTACAGAGGAGGCAAAATACGGTATTTAGGCTTAGTAGATGAAATGTATTGCTTCTGTGGTGGCAGATCCGTGTCTTGAGATTTTAAACCTGGTGTATCTCATGCTCGAGCCTTCAAAGGAGATGTTACATAGACAATAAAACGTCCTGCTTTTCGGGGAGGGCTCTCCTTAGGTCACTCAGAAAACGCCTTCAGTCTTCACTCAGTGCAGCATTCACAAAGTGAATGCCTTCCTGTAAGGTTAGTCACCGATGGCCACTCATTCCATGCTTTCACTAAGAAAAACCTTCGCAGCTTTGAATCTGAATTTCCTGCCCCGCGTTTAGGTGAGCCCGGAGCGGCGTCAGGCATTGCTGGGCTCCTCGTCCGGCGGCGATGGTGAAGTGAAAGATGCCAAAAGTGAAGTTTGACAGTGAGCTCGGGGGCTTGTGCTGGCCCGGTGGCTCTCTAAGCCCCCGTGTCTGAGCAGCGGGAGCATCCGAGCAGCACAGGACGGAGCTCAGCAAGAGGCTGGGGTCAGGGCACTGCTGCAAATAGCAATGCTTTGCTGGTTGCAGAAGTTAACCAGGTACACAGCACTGTTTTACTACATGGTGGAGACCTACGGAGAGTGTTTCTGCCCTCCTTTTTAGCTGAAACATCCCCAGATTCTAAGGGGAAAAGGAATAGAAGGGACTTGCGGAGCAATGTTCTAGTGAAACCCAGCCTTCCTAAAGAAGCCTGCCTGAATAATTCCTGTGAATAACAGACTGTTCAGCTATTTCCTAACATAGAAACGGTGCTGACTGCTTCTTCAGAGTAACATAAGTTAGTGATGCTACTGAAATAGTTGTGGTTCAGACGTAGATCTGATTTCTCCTAAGCACGCTGAATTCACAGCTGTTGATCCTCCAGAGGAGGCTTTGCAATTGAACACCTGGAGAATAGGTAAATTTCCCGCTGTTGTTCTCCTCTCCTCTTGTTTTGTTTTGTTTTGTTTTGTTTTGTTTTCCTAGTAGCATAGGCTTAAGACTCTGAAGAAACGGGCTGCTTTTTTTCATTTCCAACACTGGCTGTTCCTTTTGAGCCCCGCCTTCTATTTTTGCAGTCACAAGATATGTGAATGTAAATTCCTGGGAGAGAGGTAGAAAACTCTGTTTCAACTGGTGTCTTTTTCGGCTATGTGGGGAGACCAAATAGGGTGGTTTTGAATCTTCTGGCTCTTATTCAGAGCAGCAGCATGTGGAGGGAGACAGATGCGTGTGCTTTTTTAGTGCAATGGCTTCAGAAGCAAGAGGGGAAAAAACACTTTCTCTGGGAGCTGGAGAAGGTGTCCTAATCGCAGGAGAGGTTTCTAAATGGCATATCTCTGCGAGTGTTCCTGTAGTCTGGATGTTTTTGTTTGTTTGTTTGCCTTTGGAAGGTTTTACTGTTAATCTTCACGTCCTTCAGCAGAAGTGAGAAATGTGATTTTATTTTGTGCAGTGTCGCGGACCCTCCGAAATCTACTGGGAAGGATGAATACCTCGCACAGTACCAATGTGATGACAGTGGAGACAAGGAGAAACCAAGAAGATCAAAAGAACGTGACCTTATTTCAAAAGAAAACGTTTTGTACGGCAAAGAGTCTTCTGAGCCTGGTGAGAAATTGCGGCAAACTTCCTCTCTCAAGTGTGACACTGAATGTAGCTCTAAAAAGCTTTCCTCCTCAGCTATTGCAGAGAGATGCCAAGGTAGAAAGGACAAGACTAAAAACACTGAGAAAGAGCATTACCAAAGCACGAGGGAACATGCTCCTAGTGAAGAGAAGGAGAGTCAAAAAGCAGGTCCTTCCAGCGGCCAGGTTCAAAAGGCGTCACGCTGGAGCTCCGAGTTCGGCAGCATTCCGAGACCGTTTTGGCGGTTGTGGAGACGGCCCTGGCTGAGGTGGCTGCTGCTGTTGCTGCTGTCCCCTCTGTCCTCGCTGTTGCCGCTGTTGCCGCTGTTCCCGGACCTTGGAGACCTCCGGCGGCTCCCTGTGACAGGCCCTGTGGCCCCGGGGAGCTGCCCGCCGCCTCGTCGGCCAGCCCGGCAGCAATCCTGCCAGCACAGAATAGCTCACTGCGTTTCAGGGTAAAGTGACGATTAATTTCTATTTCCTGGCCTGGGTGCTGCTTCCTTCTTTAAGGAAGCTTCAAGGTTAAAGGTTAAGCTCAGTTATGTCAGGGCCCAAGTCCGTTTTGTGAAGGGGCTCTTGTACGAAAGCTTAAGCTGGGATTGACTCTCTGCTAAGCGGAGGCCAAACGTGTACCTACTGAGAAGCAGGTCCTAAGTGATAACATTTTCTAAAGAGACTGCTAAACACATCTGAACAGTGCTGCTGCAGAACTCTGAATGGGGGGATAGCAACTGTCTTAACTGATCTGGAATCTTGAGTTTACTTTTCAGTGGACAAGAGGTGTGTCTCTCAAGGCAAACAAAGAGAGGAGTAACACCCGATACTCATGTCAACATAAATTTATGCTCAGAGCGTAGGTGTAGGAACAGCATCGGTATGTATATGGAACATCGGGAGAGGAAGCTCTGTCGGTATTTACAGTTTTTCTACTACCTTGTCAGAGAGACGTTATCTCCACATTAGAAATGGATGTATTTTGAAACAGTGGTGGTGGATCGGATTTCTTCTTTCTAGTGTTAATATTTGCTCTTGAATCGTACTTAATACCTGGTAACGCCTCAATCAGTTGTCAAAAATAAACTTAAAAATGTGTAAGGCTTATCTCGTTGGTCAGTATAAAGATCAAGGCTTTTTTCCTTTTTCCTTTTTCCTTTACCTTTTCCTTTCTTCCCCAGTGTTGTTTTTCTTTTCTCCTTCTCACTACAGTCTTAATTTTGTTTCTTGTCCCTTAAGTGTGTTTTCAGTGTGTTGCTGAAACATTTTCTCTTTCAATCCGAAAAAAGGAGCTGTCACTGGTGAAGATCGGAGCTTATCTGAAAATCCCTGAGCCCAGGAGCTGTCACCTTAGTCTTCCAGTCGGACAAGGACGACTTCATTTCTCGTGTAAATGCATTTTTCAGGTTTGCGTATTGTTTTTTCAGGAATGGAAAGTGTGTATAAAATGGATTTAAAATCAATCTTAAATGTAAAATGTCAAGGGAAAAAAGTTCTAGTTACAACCTCTGCACATAATTTGCCAGCTGTGGGACTAGGAGTTTTCTTATTTACTGTGTTTTGTTTAACGTGTCTGAAGTTTAATGGATAGCAATCAAGGCGTGCTAGAAATCTGAAAGCACTTTATGCTTTGTTCTCTCAGTCATTTTGGTATAACAAACTAGCTTATGTTTTAAACGCTCCATTAGGTTAGTGGTTTCCCTATAGGTAACAAGTCCCTGTGTGCTACAGTAAGACAGTAACAAAACATGAAGTATAGAAGTTCATCCTGTCATGGATGCTTCTGCCTACGGACACACAATTATGCTTATTTAAAGCGGTATCACCTTGAAACCTAATCAGCATTTTAAAAAGGACTTTGTAGCAGTTATTGGCTTTTGTCCTGGAGGGCTGAGGTTTGTTTTGTTTTGTTTTACATTCAGCATTTCCGTTTCTAGCTTACATTGCCCTGTTGTTTTGCATGAGGAAAACGTGCAACTTTACAAAGCAGAACGGAAAGAGCTGCTTTTTAGTCTAACGTTTCAGTTTTTTGTAGGAGTTTTAAATGTGGTAGGAGTAAAACACCAGAAGTACTGCTGCCAAAGTTATATTCAAACTCGTATTTCGTGGAGAAGCAGAAGAAGCCCAGGGAGAAATAAATTTGCAAACGTGCTCTTCATGCTCTCCTTTCCCAAGATTTCTCTGAGATATAGCCCATCCTCTGTGGGTTTTGAGGTATATGGTTCCCAGGAGTGAGAAGGAGGGCCAAACATCTCTCTTCTTGGATCTCAACATGCCAGGGCTTTAGTGTACTGCCACTTACGGCTCCGCTTTTTCACCTGGAAAAAGCGACCACATGATGTAGACTGAGGAGCCCTCACAAATTAACTTGCTATCACAAAGTGACGCCCAGAAAAGGTGTATTTAAAAGCTAGGCTCATTATAGAATAACAACAAACCCCTCATGATTGGTGCAGTAGACAGTGAGGTAGAGGGCGATCCCTGGAAAGACAGAAGAAAAGGAGCAGTGAGTTCTGGGTACCTTTGTGCACACGAAACAGAAAAACACAGGCAGTGAAGTAATAGTGTTCCATTACTAACGCCAGCAATAGATAATTGCAACAATTACCTATTAGATCATAGGTAATAATTAACAGATAATTGTGCAACTCTGGAAATCAATAAATAACTGATTCCCCTCAGAGAATGTCTTCTACATTTTTATATTAAAAAGACTCCAGAGTTGTAATGGATTAAAATCCTACAGAAGTGAAAGAAATGGCATCAGCCACTAGTTCTGCAGAAGCTAAAAGTAATACCGATAGAGTTTAGATGGAAATTTTCACTTTGTGTGTTTAGTTTGGGGATTCTTTTTAAATCATTCATACCAGCGATTTAGTTCTTAAGGCTGTTTCTTTGAGATTAAGTGACAGGACTTCTGCTATTCTTTTCTTCTTGGAATGCTTCTTGATATTCTTACGTCAACCAGAACTTCTGTCTCTGTCGCAGATGTCAACAATGACCGTAGTTAAGAAGCCCAAATCTTCAAAGTCTAAAAAGCCCTCTTCAAGGCGGTCTGGCAAATCCAAGAAACCAAGTACTAAAATACTGATGTCACGCACCGCAAACTGGGGCCAGATACCGCCTGCAGAAGATTCAAGCCAAGTCTCTGTGGCCCAAGGACGTGGAGGTGCTATTTACTGTAGATCATCTGAAAAATCTAAGGCTTTTGCCCCAAGAGATCTAAGTAAGTGTGAGCTTTATCCTGACTCCATTTTCTTCAAAGCAAAAGTAGAAAATGCAGTTCTTACTTGTTGCACTGATAGAGAAGGGGACTAGTGTGAACAAAGACTTCAAAAGCGAATCCCCTAAGGCAACTGAAGTGACTGATGTTACAGAAATTAATTTTGATATATTTACAGTCAACAGAGAAATATGGGGAGCTTTTTGTAATGCACAGATTCATCCATGTCTTTTCCGTTTTGCAAAGAAAAGTGTTTGATTGTTGCTATTCACAGCTTCCATTTTTCACACGTTTTTTGAATGATAACATTGCTCAGGAAAAGATCTGGTATCTGTAGGGGTACCGTCATTCCTAGTTACTAGTTTTTACCTTTTTTCCGTATAATTTCAAGTCTAAGCTTGTGGTTTAAGTTATAATAAGGAAAAAAACAGTAGTTGAGTTAATCAGGTTAAAGATTATAGATGGAGAGGAACTTGGCATTAGGTACTGCAAACAGAATGGCAGTTAGCCTTGCCTTAGAAAAATTAAAATGGTTGACGAAAGCTGTTTTTTGTTTTTTTTTTTTCCCCAAAACATTGTGTTGACCAGCCAATTTGAATTTGGCGGTATTAAAGCTGTCTGCAATAATTTTCTTCTGGCTTGGATTGTAGCTAGCTCCTCTAGGTGCTCCTGCAGAATAGTATTTTTTTAAATACCTTCCTTAGAAACAAACAAACAAAATCTCTTTTTAAATTTAACTTTCTTGCAGTCGTTAATGATGGAATTGCTCCACCACAGAGCATTCTTTTTCCACCTGAGAAGATTTGTATGGATTGGCGAGAAACACAAAGTGTTGGAGTTGGCCTGTACAATCTTGGCAACACATGTTTTCTTAATGCTACTCTACAGTGTTTGACCTACACACCCCCACTTGCCAATTACATGCTTTCTCTCGAGCACGGCCAGTCATGTGAGTACTTTCTAAGAGTATTTCAAATCTGTTGGACAGCTCTGAAGGTGAAAGAACAGCAGTGATTCTGAGACAAGCTTATTTGCCTGATTTTACCTGTAGAAGCTGGCTTTGAGCACTGTATTAGCAGTGGGCTCCGAATAGCATACGGAGTGCAATTAATGCACTGTTTGTTTAATGAATGAATTTATTTATTTATTTATTTATGTATTTATTAAAGGATCATTTATTGCTTCGTGGGAATAATGAAGTGCATTGGACAGTAATGCATTTAGTAGTAATTTTAGAGAGTAATACATTTTTCAGCCTGTGGAGTTCACATTCCTGTCAGCCTTTACAAATGTGACTTTGCAGTAGTCTTTTAGATTTCTCATCACAAAATGCATTTGAATACAGGCTTAGTGGATACTTTTATTCTGTAAAGTTGTGTGAAATGAAATGTTACAAGACTGTTGGGACATTGGCATCTTGGGAGAATAGAATGTAGCAAGGAGAGTGGATATCGTATCTATAGTTTAAATTTTACTTAGATGTTTGTTTGTAGTTATGGATATTTTGCTGGACTGGGATGCTTTCTTCTTTCACTCTTCAGGTCGTGAACAAGATTTTTGCATGATGTGCACAATGGAGACTCACATTAACCAGGCCCTGCGTTGCACTGTTGATGCCATCGAGCCTACGCATGTTATCAGTAATCTCAGTCGTAAGTGGCTTCAGATGTGTTTCTTTTCGATAGCTTGTAATCTTCAAATACTTATTTGATGTGTATAAGTGGTTTTAACACTAGAAAGAAGAGAGATTTTAGAAATACAAGAATGATTTCATTTTTAAATGAGGTGAATACTATCATCTTCTTCTTTAGGAATAGGACAACATTTCCGTTTTGGCAGTCAAGAAGACGCACACGAGTTCTTGCGCTATACTGTTGATGCTATGCAGGAAGCGTGCTTGAATGGAAGCACTGAGTAAGCATAAACAAGTTCACTTTCATACATTCTCTAGCCCCTTCTAGTCCTTTATTTACTATCAAAAATGATCTCTAGCACCTTTTAGTGCCTTATTTACTATCAGCAACGAAAGTCTACATCATCCTTAGTTTTCATAAAACTCTTTGAAGAGTTAACTCTGCGCCTTAAATCTTCTGAGGTCTGATTATAATTTATTTCCAGATTGGACAGATCTTCTCAAGCTACCACCATCATTCATCAAATATTTGGAGGATTTCTAAGATCGAGAGGTACTTTAAAAAATATTCCTGTCCTTAGAACTGATCTGTGTCTTTTGTCGGTAGTAAAGCAGTCTGTAGTTTGTCTAAAGTAGTATCTGGCAACAACTTGAATTTGGACAGTTAGTCTCCTTCACATAAGGTTAAGCATTTATATTTTGCTTCCAGTGAAGTGCTTGAATTGCAAAGCAGTTTCGGATACGTATGAGGCATTTCTTGATATCACTTTGGATATAAAGGTAAGATGTTTTCTAAATATAATTCATGATGTTTAAGTACATGCCTAACTTTCTAAATTAAACTTGTTTACCTTAAAAAACCAAACCACATATAATGTTAAAACGTAAGAGCTTGGTGGTGCTAAGGAAGTGGATTGGACTTTGTCCTTCTGTGGAACCCATGTAAATAGTCTCCACATTTGCATTGGGTTTAAGGGGAAAGAATTCTCTTTCTGCAAAAATTATAATGCTGTCATACTTCTCTGTTGTTCTACCCCAATGTACATCTAATTGTTAGACTGATGAATTTGTCCCCGGTATTGATGACAAAGCACACTATAGGTGCTGTCTAGGCTACTGGAAAAGTATTTGTTCCGAAGTCAAATGACTTCCAGGTGAGGTCAATGCTGAGCATGCTCTTTCTGCCTCCTTCTTCACAGTGCTCATAGTAGATCGCTGGAGTATGTTAGTAAGATTCTCTTACAAACTACTAGTACGTCTCTGGAATTTTGAATTTACGGTGACTTTACGCTCTTCTTTCTCGCTCCTCTAGGCGGTTTCATCTGTTACCAGAGCTCTGGAACTCTTTGTGAAACCTGAAGAGCTGGGTGGAGAGAATTGCTATAAATGTAGCGAGTAAGATTTTGACGAATTAGGTCTTAATCCTAGATGTCAGTTTTATATGTTGCATGACTCTGTTGGACTACCTCTAAACTTTGGATCTACTTACGAGTTTTGTGGAAGTTTATAAAACACTTGGATTTTTGTTTCTTTGGAGGGGGGAAGTCTTGTTCAGAGGCATTCCCTATGGGTTTGCAATTCTCTGGCTCGTATTTTGCCATCAGAATTCAAAAAGAGATACTTTTGTTCTTTCTATTTATTAGCTCTCGACAGTACTTTTCTTGATGTAAACTGCCCAGTTTCCGTTGTTCTCTGGGCTAGTGGCTAATTTTCACTGCTTACACTGTAGGTCCTACCTTGGAGCGGGCAATGTATCAAACTGAACTATTGTGTTTCAAAGGATGGCAGACAGTTTCAGTGTCTTTCCAGACAAGCTCAGTACATGAAGACTTCCTACTGTTAAATGTCTCCCTCCTGTAGAATGACCATGTGCTTCTGTTGTATTTTTGATGTTGATAGACGACCTATGTTGGAGATTATTTGCAATTTCTAGTCCTGGGGACCAAGGCTCTCTCGTTCCACTTTCATTATTTGTATTTCCCTTGAAAGCTGAAAGAATGTATCCAGGATTGGAGTTCAAATAGCCACTTTTGTAGACCAAGAAATGGTACCTTGCCATCCAACCTGGTAATACCCTTTCGTGAGAGATTCCTGTTCCTGCTATGCCCGGGGTTTTGGGAGAATTTACCTTCTTCACTGTATTAACAAACCTGACACGCAGTGCATGGGTTTATGAAAAGAAAAAAGACCAACCTATTATGCAAGTAAATGTCATTCAAATAGCATAGGCATGCGTGAGACATTAAAACGAGTTTGTTTTGGGGGCGAAAAAAGAAGATGCCTTCAAACACTTATCTCTGCTTGTTTTTAAGGTGTAATAAGATGGTTCCTGCATCCAAGAGATTTACCATACACCGTTCTTCCAAGGTTCTCACAATATCACTGAAAAGATTTGCAGATTTCACAGGTGGAAAGATCAACAAGGTATATTTACCACTGTAATGCAACTATATCATTGTGTAATGGGACATCCCCCAAAGCTGAAAGTTGTTTATATTTTCAGACAGTAATTGTAGACTAACGACTATGGCTTATTCTTTCTCTTAATATCAATAAAGTTCCCGCTTGACAAGAAGCATATGCTTTCCTCTGAGAAGGCTGATTCATCAGGAAACAGTTCTCTGCAACTTCTAGTCTTAAACATTGTTTATGGGAAGACTTATTTGTAGTGAATCAAGAAATATCTTCTAGAAATATATTCTAGAAATAAATTCTAGTCTGTGTTTTTTGGAAGTGTTTTTCTCTGGCTAGTCCACGAAGTACTCTGGGATACTTTTCTATCTTCTTGGTCTCTCTTTAGGTGGTGAAATATCCGGAGTATTTGGACCTGAGAGCCTACATGTCACAGTCAATGGGAGAACCACTGCTCTATGCCTTATACGCGGTGCTGGTACATCACGGTGTCAGCTGTCACTCAGGACACTATATATGCTATGTAAAGGTAGAAGTCAACAGCATTTCTAACAGGGTAAAGGTTGTGCTGGCAAACCAGTGAAAGCGTGACTAGCAGCTACTGTTTCTAGGGAAAAAGATTTCATTATATTTTTATTTGACACGTGTGTATTTTGTTCCTATCCGTGATTTCATTTGGAACACGTGCAATTCACCTAAAGAAATGGTTGTCTTTATTTGCAGGCTGGTAATGGACTTTGGTATCAGATGAATGATGCTAAAGTAGTCCGTACTGACATTAAGAGAGTTCTTGGTCAGCAAGCTTACATACTTTTTTATATCAGGTAATAACAAATCTTAACATGTGTTCAGAAGAGATTTACTTTCCTGTTATTGATATTTTTCTGTTTTGCAAGTGTTTTTCTTGCTATCCCAGGGAAAGATTATTATTTGTCTAATTCAGTTCTGTCTAACCTGAAATTCTCTGTGTCATTTATTATCTTTTGTTGCTTGGCCTGAAACTGCAGCACTTGTGTAAATTGCTATCTATGTGTTACCTGTAGCTGGCTAATTTAGAGAAGGAGAAAAATGAAGGTCATCTGTCGTGTAAGAATGAATGATTGTTCTGAAAGTGATAGTCTTAGTAGGAAGACTGTTCTCTCCTTTTCAGTTTGTAGTCTTGGCGAAGCCTTCTGTAGAGAAGGCTTCCATATCGTATGAACTGTTCCTCTAAAATTATAGGATGGGATTTAATCCAAGAGTAGGCTGAAAGAAAAACTAAACTCCGATCACTGCTCTTTTCTGAAGGCGCTATGATTTGACACTTGGAGAACGTGCGTTTTACTTGCCAGCACCATCTTATCCCTGTTCATTCCCTCCTGGTCAGCAGGGGGCTAATAGTAAGCAGGCTGGATTTATGGGACCACGACTTCTTCCTCATATGATTAAGGTAATTCAGGGAAGTGGGAGGGCAGGTAACGGCACCAAACTGCTAGTGGGTTTGGGGTTTGGTGTGGGGTTTTTTGTTTGGTTTTCAGCATCTTAGTTTTGTTTTCCTTCCCATGCTGCAGCTTTCTTCACAGCCTTCATGCTACAGCCAGAGTCATTCAAACAGTGGTTACTGCTAAATTGTGCAGCCATGCGACTCCATTACTTTATACCTCCAAGACAGCTTTCTAAAGCACAGAGAGCTACGCTCTTTGACAATTTAAGCAGAGTGTACTAATCCTCGAATCATTTAAAAGAGGACTTGTTTTTCCTATCGTCGTCACTTTAGCTAAGACAGGGAAAACTAATTGTCTTATTCCTGAGCACCAGAACAATTACTTCAGGCTTTTCAGGGTATGTTTAAAGGGGAAAATAAATATATTTGGGAATAGCAGCAGGTAATGTTAAGTTGTTTGGCTGGTTTTCAAAGATGATGTTAATTTGATTCCAGTCGGCTGTAAACCAAAAGCAGGAATTGAATACGCTTATTGGACTTGCATTTATCTTTAAAGGGCAGTGTGTTTTTCTTTGTAGGTGTTAAGACCATTTGTAGAAATACTCAGTAGGAGAGTTTTGTGTTTCAAAATGTTAAATGCAGTGTTTGCGTTAATCCATCTTGCCATTTCTTCTTTTTAAATACAGAATTCAAGCCGTTTAAATGGAAATGGATCCATAAAAGAGGACGCAAAGACCACTGGTGTCACCCTAAAAAGGCCATCTTCAGCACCACCGATGGCCTGTGTTCAAAACCAGACAATTACCAGGCCTTCAATTACTGATCCGTCAAGAAAACAGAAGATCACCTCCAGTATTCACAATAAATTGCCTGCTCGTCGGACTGTGTCACAGCCTGACTGTCTTAGCAGTGCTGCGGAGGACGAAGATCTCTACCAGGCTGTTCCTTCATCCACAATTACAAATTCGGTAATGCAAATGAAGCAAATGCAAACAAGCAAAAAAGTTTCTGATGAGATTTTTGTGGAGCCAACAGTGAATGAAAATCCTAAACTCAGCTCTGATAACACAGTCCCTTACGGTGCAGAATCTTCAGGAAAATCTGAGGAGGAGTCAAAGGGCTTATTTAAAAGGAATTGCAATGCAATGTCCTCTAATGGAATTTTGGTTGGAAAGGTAGTCCGTACATTGCAGCATTCCGGTTCTTCCTGTCAGAATGCTGACGAAGGAAGATCCCAGCATGAGCTGCCAAAAACCGATTCACTAAATGGTGCTATTAGGTTAGTTAATGAATCGAAAGAAAACGGACTGAAACTTGATGATTCCACTTGCCGAGTTGAACCTGTTAAACCTTCTGAGATGTTCTTTTCTAAAACAAATGGATTGCTTGAAACATAGATTTGCTCCATCGAGAATTTCTCACCTATGATGTATTCGGGAGTGTTTATTGTGTTCCTAATTCAGGTGAAATACTGAGAAAACACAGCACAAATGTGATTGTAAGACTTTGTGGTATTATCCCATTAGAATTTGCAGACCTGAGCTTACATTACAACTTGTCAACTTAAGCTCAGCTGAGATAAAAATTCCTAAGTTTCATAAAGTAGATTTTGGGAGGTGAGTTGGGGTTATCTTTGAAGTGTAGATAATGCATACAACTCAAAACGGTCTTGCTTACCATTTAATGGAGAAATTCTGACAAGACTAGTCCTCAGTACTACTACAAATAGTATTTTTTTGTCTGCTGACTTGTGCGTTTTGATTGCAGATGCCTGGAGCTATGCCTTCAGTCAATCGAGAAATCATCACGGAGTCCCTCACAGCCAGCCAGCTGAACAGCTTGTCAGAGGAAACGAGGTAAAATGAGCACAGTCTGATTAAGACAAGACCTTATGGAAGTTCGTTACGGTTTTATCTGTCTACTAATAGTATTTAATGGAAGGATTTAAATTAGTACAATTCCATGCTGTATGTCCAGCGTTACGAACAGAACTAATGATCAGCACTGAGCATATCACTCTGATGCAGGTTGGTGCCTCAAGGAGAACTTGTGTTCCTTCATAGAATGTTTTTCCATTTTTCTCCACTGTCTGGAGAAACACTGGCTGTTCCCCGCTCGCCCCTATGCCTTTTTTCTCAGAGCAGCAGGTGGAAGGAGACGGATGCATTTGCTTTTTTAGTGCAATGGCTTCAGAAGCAAGAGGGAAGAAAGCACTTTCTCAGGGAGCTGAAGAAGGTGTCCTAATCACAGGAGAGGTTTCTAAATGGCATATCTCTGCGAGTGTTCCTGTAGTCCGGAGGTTTTTGTTTGTTTGTTTGCCTTTGGAAGGTTTTACTGTTAATCTTCACGTCCTTCAGCAGAAGTGAGAAATGTGATTTTATTTTGTGCAGTGTCGCGGACCCTCCGAAATCTACTGGGAAGGATGAATACCTCGCACAGTACCAATGTGATGACGGTGGAGACAAGGAGAAACCAAGAAGATCAAAAGAACGTGACCTCATTTCAAAAGAAAACGTTTTGTACGGCAAAGAGACTTCTGAGCCTGGTGAGAAATTGCGGCAAACTTCCTCTCTCGAGTGTGACACTGAATGTAGCTCTAAAAAGCTTTCCTCCTCAGCTATTGCAGAGAGATGCCAAGGTAGAAAGGACAAGACTAAAAACACTGAGAAAGAGCATTACCAAAGCAAGAGGGAACATGCTCCTAGTGAAGAGAAGGAGAGTCAAAAATCAGGTCCTTCCAGCAAGAGGAGGTGTTCTCAGAGCGTGGAAGTTGTTCATCAAAAGCGTCACAAGCAGGAGCACTGGGAGGGAAGCAGGTGCAGATCCTTCCCTGGTGAAAGAAACAGCCCTGAGAATGGCAGAAGAGCAGTCAAATATTCAAAGTACAGATCTGGCAGCGGAGGAAGATCAGAACAAGGTAGCAATAGATATTACCGATCCAAAGGGGAAAGAAGTTGGAGCAGAGAAAGATACTATCGAGATGAAGCACGGAGGTGGGAAAGTTGTAGCTATTACAATGATTACTATTCACCTCATGCGACAGGAGACAGTAGAGAGAGAAAGTTCTCTCACGGCGATGCAGCCTTTGACAAATGGACTGCAACTTACTACGGCAGGTCACATAAGCATTATCATTACAAAAGTGGATGGCCTCACGGTTCCCTCTTGAGAGATGAAGATGGACGTCGCTTTAGCACACCCCGAGCAGACTTGCATCGTTGCTCGGTATCTCAGCAACATTCTGGAAGACATTCTCGTGAAAGACATGCGCTTCCACCTGTGTCAGCTCATTTGGAGAACTGTCGCCAGAAAAATGAAACAGAAGGAAACAGAAAAAGAAAATCTACCCGTGCAGAAGGTAGTGAAAGTGAAATAGAAAGGAAAGACAGAAAGATAGAAAAGGAGCTTTTAGGTGGTGAAAAAAATGCAAAAATATCACAAGTTCTAGAAGAAAAAGAAGTCTAAGGATAAACATGGAGAGAAGGATTCCAAGTAAGCAAGGATTCCAGCATACTCCGCATTTTTTATCCTAATTCTTTTCTGGGTGCTTCTCATGTATTCCTTCTTTTTTTTTTTTTTCTCCTTTTTTTTTTCTTCTCTTTTTTTCTTCTTCTTTTTTTTTTTTTTTTTTTTTTTTTTCTGGTAGTTTCTAAGTTACTTAGATAGCATCAGCTGGCTGGGGATCATGTTGTTAGGTTGATCAGTGAAGATAGGAAAGCTATTGCTGAATTGTTTCAGAGCACTAGCTTTGGACCACATAGTTGGAAACACATCCGTACACCATTCTGGATTAGGTTAAAAGTTTTTTTCTGCTTGCACGTATTCCAGAGCTAGCCATTGTTAATGATCTGTGTACAAACCAGGACCTATGGTCCTCCAATCTGAGGGCTTAAGTTTGCTACATCTAAAGTAAGTTGCGTGTGCACAAAGTACCACAAAATAGCTGACATGCTGCAAATCACCACCTGTGGTAAAATAAATAAAGTTTCATATAGGCAACAAGTGCCACATCTTTTTTTCTCTTTTAAACTTGCATGTTTCTTTCAGACTTCACGATTTGTGTTTCTGTGTGCTCCACTTTGACAATGCCAATCCCAAGCGTAAAACAAGAAGAAAAAGGAGAAGAAAAAGAAGAAAAAAGAGAACCAGCAGGAAAGTGAAAGGCTCCTTGGAACACTTAGATCCTCATTTCCAGAAGATAACGCGGGAGAAGAAGGAAGAATCCCATCCTCCAGATGGCTCTTCATGTGAGCAATGCAGAAGTGAGAGCAGTAAACAACCTTACAAGGAAGGGAAGCCTTCCAGTGCAGGCGAAAGCAAGAAATACAGCTCCGTCTCATCCAACGAGTGTATTAAAGGTAAGCGGCCGCAGTGTGTTTGAGGAATTCCTTTTCTATTAATGTAGAGATTATTTCCAACAGTCTTGAAGTGCTTGGTGACTTAACAGTCTGCTGGATATTAAAAAAAAAAGCTGATGGACTTTTTCTTTCCGTTTTTAAATGACCACTAGGAAAGAATGCCTGAAATAAAGAGGTGAAAGGCAAATAGTTTTCATTTGGTGTGATGATTAAGTGGCAAACAAGAGGAAGAGTTGCAAGATCCCTTCTTAAATTCAGTCCAGCCAAGTAGGAAAAGTAAACGTGGACAGCTGTATCTTGGCAAAGAAGATAGTAGGGAGCAAGGAGGTTTAGCAGTCAAGATGGAAGGTGATGCCATGAGGCTTACAGGCTAGTAATGTTCTAGTGAAACCCAGCCTTCCTAAAGAAACCTGCCTGACTACTTCACGTGAATAACAGACTCTGTTCAGCTATTTCCTAACATAGAAACGGTGCTGACTGCTTCTTCAGAGTAACATAAGTTAGTGATACTACTGAAATAGTTGTGGTTCAGACGTAGATCTGATTTCTCCTAAGCACGCTGAATTCACAGCTGTTGATCCTCCAGCGGAGGCTTTGCAATTGAACACCTGGAGAATAGGTAAATTTCCCGCTGTTGTTCTCCTCTCCTCTTGTTTTGTTTTGTTTTGTTTTCCTAGTAGAATAGGCTTAAGACTCTGAAGAAACAGGCTGCTTTTTTTCATTTCCAACACTGGCTGTTCCTCCTGAGCCCCGCCTTCTATTTTTGCAGTCACAGGATACGTGAATGTAAATTCTTGGGAGAGAGGTAGAAAACTCTGTTTCAACTGGTGTTTTTTTCGGCTATGTGGGGAGACCAAATAGGGTGGTTTTGAATCTTCTGGCTCTTATTCAGAGCAGCAGCATGTGGAGGGAGACAGATGCGTGTGCTTTTTTAGTGCAATGGCTTCAGAAGCAAGAGGGGAAAAACACTTTCTCTGGGAGCTGGAGAAGGTGTCCTTATCGCAGGAGAGGTTTCTAAATGGCATATCTTTGCGAGTGTTCCTGTAGTCTGGAGGTTTTTGTTTGTTTGTTTGCCTTTGGAAGGTTTTACTGTTAATCTTCACGTCCTTCAGCAGAAGTGAGAAATGTGATTTTATTTTGTGCAGTGTCGCGGACCCTCCGAAATCTACTGGGAAGGATGAATACCTCGCACAGTACCAATGTGATGACGGTGGAGACAAGGAGAAACCAAGAAGATCAAAAGAACGTGACCTCATTTCTAATGAAAATGTTTTGTACGGCAAAGAGACTTCTGAGCCTGGTGAGAAATTGCGGCAAACTTCCTCTCTCAAGTGTGACACTGAATGTAGCTCTAAAAAGCTTTCCTCCTCAGCTATTGCAGAGAGATGCCAAGGTAGAAAGGACAAGACTAAAAACACTGAGAAAGAGCATTACCAAAGCACGAGGGAACATCACGGAACATTTTCCGTGATTTTCTTCCTGAGCAGAAGTGTGCAGTACTCCTTTTCCATTAATGTAGAGATTATTTCAAACAGTCTTGAAGTGCTTGATGACTTACCAGTCTGCAGATTTATTATCAAACCAAAAAAAAAAACCCGACTTGGTAGACTATTTTTTTCCCACTTTTGAATGACTACTAGGAAGAAGGTTGTTCCGGCATCAAGAAAGTCATGTGGAATGTAACAAAATTTACTGAACCAGTAAATAAAAACTATATTTTTCTATTAGTTCCATTGTTTCAACTCTTCTGACGCTTATGGATGGCACAGATAACAGAGGGGAGATCGTGGTAATCGGAGCTACCAACAGACTGGATTCTACAGATCCTGCTTTACGAAGACCAGGACGCTTTGGCAGAGAGTTCCTCTTCAACTTGCCAAATAAAGAGGTGAGAACTTAAATTGAATGTTAGTGCTACCATGGCAAAGTCCAACTTTATAGGAAAAAAAAATAATTGACAACTTGAACAAAAGAGTGATATGTGGAGACACTGCGATGTTCCATGGAGGGCAAATCTGGTACTGGATATATATGGTCAGGATGATACCACCAAGTAGTTAGTTCTATAATCAAACCTTTCATTCCCAAAGTTGTACCTGTTTGCTTAATTATTTAGTCCACTTGGGCGTTTTCATCATGAAGTTGTGTTTTTGGTCTCAATCCTTCACTTCTGAATGAATAGGGGACGTGTTTGCATTTGATTGTGCCCCGGATCGGTGGTAGTAGTTTGAGTCATAATTATTTTCTTCTTTATAGTAATTGTAGCAATTTGAAGCATTGTGCCAGAAGTGCTTTCTGTGAATTTACAGCCTGAAAAGCAAATGTGATGAAGTAATGAGACTGTCACAATGAAAGCTTGCTAAGTTTTAGAGAAGTTTTTTGGACAACAAAGAAATGTTTCTGGATAAATTTTTCATTACAGTATTTTCCTCTGGGTCATTAGGTCCCGTAGTTTGGAAACTTGTTATTGAAGCTATAAATGCCTTTTCTTTCATTGTAGGTTCCTAGAAAAAGTTCAGTATAACAAATAAGAAATATTCAATTTCCTGGTTGAAAATGCAGAGTGTATATTAAATAACTGTAAAATACTTGAAAGTTGAGCAAATAAGAAAAGCGTATTAATAGATGAGGGGTTTTGAGGAAGGACTGGGTTTTTTTTGTTTGTTTATTTGTTTGCTTGCTTTTTGGTTTGTTTGTTTCTTGGTATTTTTAAGGAAAACTTGGGACAAGCTAAAACGCAATGATTTTGCTTCCAGGCTAGAAAAGAAATTTTCAAGATTCATACTCGTGACTGGACCCCTAAGCCACCGGACATGTTGCTTGATGAACTAGCTGAGAAATGCATTGGTAAGACTGAAACCAAAATGGATTCTTGCTTGTGAGCAAGTTGTAAAGAACCTTAGCTTGTACCAGGCAGTACCCAAGCTCTTGTGCCTTGCTGCACAACTAGTCAACGAGGCAGCTGGCACGCCTTCATAGCAATCAGAGTTAGATGCTTTCATCTATTTACTCTTTGTTGTCGTTCTTTTTGTTGTCTGAGAACGTTAAATGGTTCTGGGGCATCTTCCTCAAGAGTATAGTTTTTGATGAGGAGTCTGTTTCAGCTGCATAAGCGCAAGATGAGACAGTGCGCAACATGAAACTTCCCTGCAGAGCGGTAGCACTTTGAATTCCCTGTTAACCTGTTTGGTTTTGGCATTACAAATTCTTTAAATGTTGCATGTTGTAAACCTGGGCCTTGACTGATGTAATGTTTGATTTTTGTTTGTTAGGATACTGTGGTGCAGATATCAAATCTTTATGTACTGAAGCTGCGCTGTGCTCTCTACGTCGATGCTATCCTCAGATTTATGCAAGTAGGGAGAGGTTGCTACTATTAAAATAAAAGCAAAAAAAAAGCATTATATAAAAAAAAAAAAAAGCATTATATTATGCAAGTAGGGAGAGGTTGCTTCTATTAAAATAAAAGCAAAGGACTTTTTCATGGCTCTGAAGAAGGTTGTTCCGGCATCAAACAGGATCGTGGCTTCACCCGGACAAGCACTATCACCCATTTTCAAGCCACTTTTTAAAAGATCAGGAGCGAATATTTTACAAGTTGTGCAGAAGATCTTCCCGCATGCACAGCTTGCACTAAAGGAGGACCGACAGCAAGGTATAACCACAGCATCCACTTCTTTATAATTCTGCTAAAGCAAAAACTTGTGGTTTGTG
>NC_092596.1:345000-485000 GCF_047663525.1 Anas platyrhynchos
TACCCTACAGCGTTTTGTTGGAAGTTCCAATTTCCGTCTCAGTTTCAGGTACACCAAATTTTCCAGCAGGATTTCCGGGCCAGTGTTGTCTGTCTGTGATAGACTGCTTTGCTAGATCATCGTTCAGTGCTCCCTCTGCCAGGCACAGGCCTTTTTGTCTTAATCCCTTGTAAGAAAACTTGCAGAGGTATATTTGCCCATTTGCAGGTAGCTTGTGCTCCTCTTGCAGTGACGGTGTACTTAACCCAGGATTTGTCCACGAATGACAACCCCTGTGGTTAGGCAAGGAGTTAAAAGTTTAAACAGCAAAAATCCCATGGCTTGCTGTAGCTGAGCAAACCTCCTCCTTGGCCTCCTCCTCCACCGCCTCCTCCTCCGCCACCTTCTCCTCCTCCTCTTTTTTTGTTTTTATTCCTTTTTATTTTGGCTTCCACCTCCTCCTCCTCCTCCTCCTCCTCCTCCTCCTCCTCCTCCTCCTCCTCCTCCTCCTCCTCCTCCTCCTCCTCCTCCTCCTCCTCCTCCTCCTCTCTCCCCTGTCCAACACTCTGGCTCCCACTGCCCCCCTTTGGCCCATTTATAGGGAGGAGCAGCCACATCCCCGATTGATGACAAGCCTTTTGCATAATAGCTAACAATCGCTACCCAGGCAACCAGGCCACAAGCAACGCATCACAGAGCATCATCAAGTTGCTAGGAGCAGCCAGCTGCTACCTTACAGGGCTACTGTGCCATGGTCCTGTGGGGTGACAAATGGAACTAGAATTAGGAGCAGCGGTCAACGCTCACCACCAGAGAGGGTCTTTTGTTTTGGAGTCCTCCGCCTCCTCCTCCTCCACCTCCTTCTCCTCCTCCACCTTCTACTCCTTCTCTTTTGTTTTTTTGTTTTTTTTGGCAGCCTCCTCCTCCACCACCTTCTCCTCCTCCACCTTTTTTTTTTTTCTTTTTTGCCACCACCTCTTCCTCTAGTATTCTACTATTTCTCCACCACCTTCTTCTCCTCTTCCACCTCCATCGTGTCCCTCTGCCTATCCCTTGCTCGCCTCCTCTTTTGTCACCACTCCTACTCATGCCGCCACCTCCTCAATCTTCTCCGCCACCTCCTCAATCTTCTCCGCCACCTCCTCCTCCGCCACCTCCTCCACTGCCCCCTTCCTCTCTTACTCCCCCTTTTCCACCTATGCCTCTTCCTCATCCTCCTCCTTTTCTGTTTCCACCTTCTCCCATCTCCCCTCTCCAACACTCTGGCTCCCACTGCCCCCCTTGGCCCATTTATAGGGAGGAGCAGCCACATCCCCGATTGATGACAAGCCATTTGCATAATTGCTAACAATCGCTACCCAGGCAACAAGCAACGCATCACAGAGCGTCATCAAGATGATAGGAGCCGCCAGCTGCTACCTTACAGGGTCACAGTGCCATGGTCCTGTGGGGTGACAAATGGAACTAGAATTAGAAGCGGTGGGCAGCGCTCACAGCCATAGCCTCCCAGAGAAGCCGCCTTGGCGCACCTGGTTCCTGGCAACTCCTCCTGCCATTTCTGGGCTCACGATCATTGCTACCAGCATGCCTTAGCAAGGAGCATGCAGAGGAAGTTGGCCAGGAAGCTTCTGCCGAGGTGGAGGAGGCTGTGGAGGAGGAATAGTCAGTGGGGCTGGAGAAGGAGAAGGAGGAAGAGGCAGTGGAGGTGGAGGAGGTGTTGGAGGTGCAAGAGGCAGGGAAGGAGGAGAAGGAGGAGGAAAATGAGAAATAGGATTAGCAGGCGGGGGGCGAGGAGGACGCGGTAGACAAGGAGGAGGCAGTGGACAAGAAAAAGGCCGTGGACGATGAGGAGGAAGTGGAGGAGGAGGACGTGGTGGAGGTATCATAGAATCATTATTGTTGGAGGAGACCTTCACATTTGTCCGGTCTAGTCATCACTGTACTACCAATGTCACCCAATAAACCATGTTCCTAAGCACCAGCTCCAACCTTTCCTTGAACACCCTGCTCCTCTGGGGCCTCCTCCACAGGTCGCAGCCTCCTCTAGGGCAGATCCACCTGTTCCAACGGGGGCTCCTCCACGGGGGGGCTGCAGCGTGGAGATCTGCTCCACGGGGGACCCATGGGCTGCAGGGGGACAGCCTGCTCCACCAGGGGCCTCTCCCTGCACAGCCCGCAGGGGAACTGCTGCTGTGAGCCTGGAGCACCTCCTGCTTCCTGCTGCACGGCCCCTGGGGGCTGCACAGAGCTTTCCCACTCCTCCCTGAGCCAGACGCTGCTGGGCAGCAGCTTTTGTTCCCTTTCTTAGATGGGCTCTCCCCCAGGCGCAAACATCATCCTTTTGCTCTGCGTTCTGGGCAGCAGTGGGTGGGTCCCTCCTGGAAGGAGCCTCCTGGAAGCGGCCCTGAGCTCCCATGGGGCAGCTGCTGCATTCTCCTCACAGAGGACACCCCTGCAGCCCCCCGCTCCCACAGCCTGGCCACGCAAACCCAAGCCAAGACACTGAGCGAGCCTCCCTGATTGCCAGCCAGCAGCTGGCTCAGCCTGGGACCCCAGGCCAGTGCCCACGAGACTCTCCTGGGCCTTCCAAAGCAAGCCTTGTGGGGACGGAGCACCCACAAAGAACGGACTCACACAACAGGACTCCTTGCCAACACCGCCTCACAGACACCTGGGCCTTGAGCAGGTAGCTCCCCTTGAGCGAGCTCATTTCCTTCCCAGGAGCTGAAATGTGCCGTTTCGGGGGCATTTGGGGGCTACAGCGTGCTGCTAAGAGGGATGTTGGAGCTCCTGCAGGGCAGTGCTTCCACTAAGGCAAGGCCTTTTCTGCATCTTCTACTGCCCTGCAAGCGAGGATGCTTGGGGCACACAAGAAGCTGGCAGGGGACACAGCTGCAGGGATTGCAGGGATTCCTAAAGTCATAGCCAAATCCAAGAAAGAGAGGAGGACGTGATGCTTTTGATAGAAAGGAGCTGGGTTTTGGGGCAAAATCCGTCCCTTTTTCTATCCCGGAGACACCCAAGGGCGTAGGACAGCAGCACTGCAGGGCAGCAAGAGATGCTGTGCATTTCTCTCGTCGCCCTGAGACAGCCACTGGGTGACGATGGTGCCAAGCGTCTTGAAAGAGACCTTGCTTTCTCAGGCCCAGGTGTCCAGCTGCACACCAAGGCCGTCCCTGGCTTCCAGGCGCAGTTGCCAGGCCCAAGGCCGAGCTCCTCTGCGAACCCCCAGCCCAGCAGACCTTGCTCCTGGCGTTGTGGAGCAGCCATTTCACGGGAGCCTTTTCTCCTGGCAGTCAGCTTAGCGCCATTAGCTCTGCCAGCGGGACGCCTGAGAGCCGTGGGAGCTCAGCAGAGAGTCACTGTCAGCCTTGGAGCTCAGAAAGGTGGGTGGCCACAAGTACCCTGAGCGTCCAGCTCGCATTGAGGACTGCTGCTGGCACTCGAGGCGTGGAGGTCGGCATGGTGCAATGGGAGACGCCACTGTCCTGCTGGTGGGACAAGAGACACTGATGTGCTGCTGCTGCAGGAGGAGACTTGAAGGTGCTGCTGCTTCGAGGTGCTGAGGAGCGGGCAGCCTCCATGCCGGTGGCTGAGCTGAGCATGCTCCTGTTCATTAGCGCTCTCCCCTTCCTCTCTTTTTCCGGAGGTGGAGAGAGAGAAACGCATAGATCTCTTTCTTTCCCGGTAGGAAATGGAAGAGCCTCGTATCTACATATTGGCCAGATTCTGCCTGGCGCCCTTGGGACTGGGGATCTGTGTTGATCTGTAAGAAAGAGCAATCGTCAGCACAGCAAATCCCCGTGACCTTGTGTCTATCAGCATCGTCCAAATCCCTCTCTAGAGCTGTGGGCTGGCTAAGCTGTGTGTTGGATGGTGAAAGTGGGAAATGGGAATGGGATGGGAAAGGATGTGTGTGCCGAGAAATCCTTGCTGGGATGGGAAGACTTCCTTGGGGTGGAAAGGCATTGGGCTCGGCAATGAAAGAGATGGGAAATGTTCTCTGGGTTTGAAAGCATTGGGAAGCAAAAGCATTGGGATGGGCAGTCACTCCAGGGATGGGAAAGTACTGGGATGGGAAATCTTTAATGGGGTGGGTAACATTTATTGAAGTAGGAAAACCATGGGGAAGTCCTCCAAGAGAGGGGAATTCTTTGGGAAGAGATCTCTTTGGATGAAGGGAAAAATCTGTTTGTGTTGATGGGAAATCTTTTGTATGGGAATCTGTTCTCATGTGAACTTGTCAGGATGGGAAATGACCATGAGGATGAAAGCTGGTCCCGGGCTGGGAAATGCTCAGGACGGGCAAGAGGCGGTGTGGAAGCGTCGTGGGCATGGCAAGTGCTGCGTGGGAGGGAAAGCCTGCTGGGGATGGCCAAGTCTTGCGCTGGGCAGCCTGCTTGGCTCCAAAGCCTGCAGTCCTCCCCAAGATGTCGGCGAGGGGCTGGTCAGCCGTTGGGACGGAACCCCCGTTGCCCGCGTTCCCCAAGCAACCGCCCCACTCTCCAGCCACCATGGCAGGTCCAGCAGCCGGCTCCCACTCCTCCCGGGGCTGCGGCCCTGCTGGCGAGCCCAGCGCCCCAGAGCTCAGCCCAGCGCCCTTTTTCCCACAGAGGGTTTCCCCAGACGGCTTCCGCGGCTTCCGCAGACGCAAAACTCCCCCTTCGTCGTCCCAGCCGTGCCGCCAACGGTGGCTGCCTGGCTGCTTCCCTCCCTCCCCGGAGCGATGGCGCTGCCCTTGCAGCCCCCCCAGGTACCCACCCTCCCCTCCGCACTGCCCCAGGCCACCATCTGGCACGTGGTGCCGGGGGTCCAGGGGCAGGTGCTGCAGCTCCCCGCCAGGGTGCAGCTGCCACCTGGGGGGCACCTCCCAGCCCAGGGGCACCACCTGCAGCTTGGGCAGCTCCCCGCCGCCGCCGTGGGGCAGCTCCCTGCTGTGGGGCAGCTCCCCCACAGCGCTCCTGTGGGTGCCCCCAGTGTCTCCCAGCCCCTGCTGATGTGGACGGGGACGCTGGTGCCCCAGGATGGTGCTCCCCTCTGCTTGAGGCCCAGGGCCGTGCTCCATGGGGAGCTCCTGCACCCCGCAGGCACCTGCCTGCTGCAGGCCCCTGCCTACCCCGGCCCCCCACCACTCCTCGTGCCGGGGCCTCCGCTGCGGGGGCAGGCGCTCCCCGCGCCCCGCACCCTCAGCAGCAGCCGGGGGCAGCTGCCGGAGCCCTGCTTGCACGCCGTGGGGCTCAGCGAGGACCAGGGGCCCCCGCTGCCCGGCCCCACTCCCCCCGAGCCTGCCCAGGCTCCAGCGACCGCCAGCACCCAGACGGCGACGCCCGACGGTGAGTTTGGGGCTGGCCCAGCCGGCCGCTGGGCGCCCCACACCCAGGAGCCATGGCAAAGCTGGCAGCGGGGGATGCTTGGGGGATTGCATTGGCTTGCTTTTTCCTCAGCGGCGACACTTGCAGAGGTGCCTGAGGAGCCCCTGGAGCTGCTGGAGCTGGGCCCCGATGCCTTCGCCGAGGCCTTTCCCCAGCTGGCAGGGGACAGCCAGCAGCTGCAGCACCTGCAGGACCAGCTCCCGGCCGACCTGGACAGCTCCGGCTTGGAGGAGCTGCTCAGCTGCCTGGATGCCGTGGAGCACCAGGACGCCTTCGCCGCTGTCCCCAGCAGTCCTGTCCTCAAGCGCTTCCTCTCGCAGCTGCCCGACCTCTGCGAGGACATCGAGGAGCCCAGCACACAGGGACTGGCAGCCACCAGAGCGCTGGGTGAGGTCCCCTCAAGCCCTGGGCTGCACCCCGACAAGGTGCAGGCTGGGCGGGCGCTGCAGCCCCCTGCAGCTGCTGTGCCGCCACTCAGCTCCCCCCTCAAGCCTGCAGCCCGGCCCCAGCTCAGGAGAGCCCTGCCCAAAAGGCCCCCCCAGCAGGAATTCATTCCTGCCTGCAGGAGAACCCTGCCCCAGCCTCCCTTGGCTCCCCTCAAGAGGCGCCCCGACCCTGACTGCCTCCCTGCCCACAAGAGACCCCTGCCCCAGCCTCCCCAGGCTCCCGTCCAGAGCCCCCCCGACCCTGATTTCCTCACTGCCCTCAGGAGAGCCCTGCCCAAGCCTCGCCTGAGTCCCCTCCAGAGCCCCTCTGACCCTGCCCGCAGGAGACCCATGCCCAAGCCTCTCCCCAAAAGGCCCCCCCAGCAGGAATTCATCCCTGCCCACAAGAGAACCCTGCCCCAGCCTCCCTTGGCTCCCCTCAAGAGGCCTCAACTTCTCCCAGCCCTCAGGAGAGCCCTGCCCAGTCCCCCTCGCAGTCCCCTCCAGAGCCCCCCGCTCTGGAGGGGACTGCCCACGGCTCTGCCCACGCAGCCGCGCACGCTGCAGCGTCCGGCGCAGCCCCGCGGGGACTACGTGCCCTGCGTGGGGCCCTGGGCGGGCGGCGACGCAGCGCCCACACCGCTGGAGGAGCAGGAGTCGTCGGTGCCCATCACGCCGCAGCAGCGTCCCGAGCGGGAGCGCCTCAAGAAGCTGGCCCAGGAGGAGCGGCAGCGGGCGGCCCACCACATGAGGATCGGCCCCGGGCAATTCTTCGAGCAGCGGCAGAAGGACCACGCCAGAGCCTACTCTTACGGCTACCCGTGACCGACCTCGGGCTTCTCCTCGACGGCCCCCGCAGCACCCAGGCCCGCTCAGCACGCAGGCAGGCACAGAGACCTCTGCAGGCACCTGCTCCAGCTTCAGCCACGCTCCTCAGCCCTTGCCCCTCTCGCTTGCCCTCTCCCCTCTCTCGTGCTGGACCTACGCACTGCTTGCCACTCTCAGGGATGGGCAACGGCAAATGCCAATGGCAAATGCGCGCGCGCCTCACCCAGGAAGGTGGCAATGGCAAGCTGGGGGGATGCTGGCAGCAGCTGGGCTGGGAAAGCTTGCCCATGGCAACTGCTGCTTGGGACACCAAAGGGCTGAGAGACAAGACTTAGCTCTTCTTTCGGGGCATTGCTCTTCTTTGCTGCCTTCTGGATTACATTCCTCTCCTTAGGTGCTCACTCAGCAAGGCCTCTGCCTGCAGCTCTTCTTGCACTGGGACACCGAGGGGATCAGAACTGGGACGTTGTTGGGATAGGAAATGATCAGTGGGATGGGAAGTGATGATGGGGATAGGAACTCATTGGCACGGGAAAAATGGGTTTTATTTGTATTAAATTTACATTTTTAAATTTTATTTAATTTCCTGGGTTTTATTTGTATTAAATTTAAATTTTTAAATTTTATTTAAATTTCTGAGTTTTATTTTTATTAAATTTAAATTTTCAAATTTTATTTAATTTAATGAGTTTTATTTTTATTAAATTTAAATTTTTAAATTTTATTTAATGTACTGGTTGTATTATTTATTTCATGAAATCCACTTTATTGACTGTGTTGTACAGTATGGCATTGTTTCATTATTAGAAAATGATAAGTATTTACTATTATTAATTAAACAATATTTACATATTTTATACATTATAAATTATCAATATTCTCATTTCTAATTTTGTTTGTTTTTATTCCTTTTCTACCCTATTAAACTCTCTTTATCCCAGTGCACTGCTTTGGACTTTAGTTTTCCTTCCGAGTCGTTGTGGATCCACTCCGGATGGGGGGACATTAGTGAACGCCTGTGTGCTTCAGATCCAAGGTCACCTTTGCCCTCAACTCAAGATCCATGTTTGCATCTGTTGTCATGAAGCAATGTTAACAACAGCAACAATTAAGTTACCTCATTTATTATTTCATGTTATTTCATGATTTCATGTTCAGTTATTTCATGCAGCCCGCTCCCGCTGCCCATGCTCAGGCCGGGCATGGATGTGGACATGGCCAGCACGGACGGCAGAAAATGGGTGCATGGCTGGATGGCTGGCTGGGTGGGAGTTGGGAATTCAGCCTTGGGATCAGAACTGGGAGGTTATTGGGATAGGAAATGATCAGTGGGATGGGAAGTGATGATGGGGATAGGAACTCATTGGCACGGGAAAAATGGGTTTTATTTGTATTAAATTTACATTTTAAAATTTTATTTAATTTACTGGGTTTTATTATTTATTTAATTAAATCCACTTTCTTGACTGTGTTGTACAGTATGGCATTGTTTCATTATTATAAAATGATAAGTATTTTATATTATTAATTAAACAATATTTCTATATTTTATACTCGTAAGGGGGTGTCGAGAGGCAGGAGACCTTTTCTCCATTAACACCAGCGACAGGACCCACGGGAACGGGGTTAAGCTGAGGCAGGGGAAATTTAGGCTTGACATAAGGAGGGGGTTCTTCACAGAGAGGGTGGTTGCACACTGGAACGGGCTCCCCAGGGAAGTGGTCACTGCACCGAGCCTGTCTGAATTTGAGAAGAGATTGGACCGTGCACTTAGTCACATGGTCTGAACTTTTGGGTAGACCTGTGCGGTGTCAAGAGTTGGACTTGATGATCCTTAAGGGTCCCTTCCAACTCAGGATATTCTATGATTCCATGATACATTATAAATTATCAATATTCTCATTTCTTATTTTGTTTGGTTTTATTCCTTTTGTACCCTATTAAACTCTCTTTATCACAGTGCACTGGTTTGTTCTTATACTTTTTCTTACACTGTGGAGCCCAAAACTGCACTCAGTACTCAGTACATGGAATACCAAGAGAGACTGCCTGGCATTTTCTCTTCTCTGCAGAAGCTCTGTTGCTAACACTGTCCAGAAATCACCACTGTCACAGACAGTAGTAGCATTCCCTCCTCCCACAGTTGGTTCTTCCCCCCCAAGACTTAGACACCATCCAGAAAAATAAGAAGAATAATACTAATACAGTAAATAAAATAAAATAAAATAAAATAAAATAAAATAAAATAAAATAAAATAAAATAAAATAAAATAAAATAAAATAAAATAAAATAAAATAAAATAAAATAAAATAAAAAAATAAATTAAAATAGTCAAAAGCCATCAGGAAGGCAGTGGTGCAGACTGTGGAGAGCCTGGGTTCAAATCCTTCTTCTGTGAGGCTCTGAACCTATATCCCACCACAATCTCTCTGCTAATGTATGGCAGGGAAAGGAGGAAGAAAGAACATATCTCCTGCACTTTCCATTTATTGTTGACTGACAATTCTGTAGAGTTATAAAGCCTCAATCAGTGAGATACAGGGTTCTTCTCACATTGTCTCACTGTGCCCTAAGCGGAACAGCTCTCATTTAATAGATGCTTCACCACAAAATCATGAGTCATCTGCAGTTTTGAACTTTTCTGGGATCAAGTCCCTTCAGATGGTTGAGGAATCTGCTCCAGCACCTATGTAAACTGGTGCTCTACTAAGCTAGTGAGTGAACAAGAGAGAAATCCTCTGCTAGATGACTTGACAAATTGGGTCTGAAAATAGTGTTGAGGCAGAATAGTCCACGATTTTTGCCTTGGGTGCACAGAGGGATTGGGTGTTGTAGACTTCTTTTATTCTTCATTAAGATAAACATTTTCAAAAATGTGCTTGTTCAACCTTGCTCCCACTGTGTGCATGGGAGGGAGATAACTGAAAGTGGGGAGCGTTGCTTGGATCCTGCAAGTGGCTGAGGTCCAGTGGGGTTGGAGGCTTTCTTCCTCCTTTTGGAAATGCAAAGCAACCCTGCACCTCCCCTGCACTTGCAGAAGGATCGTGACAGCCCAAAGCACAGCGGCTTTGTAATTGCTGCATACACTTCGATCGGATTTACGTTTGGTAGCAGGGGCCTGCAGGGATGGCGTCTGTGAGAACAGGCCAGACAACAGCCAGCTCCAGATAGCTCCAAAAGGGCCCCGGCGCTTGCCAGAGCTGAGCCAATAAGCGATGTTGTTTGCACCTCTGGGAGAGCAGATGTAAGCAGGGGGAAATACTGCTGCACAACAGAAGCTGGAAGAGCAAGGAGTGAGAAGCAGCCCTGCAGCCCCCAAGGGCCGTGCAGCAGGAGGCAGGAGGTGCTCCAGGCTCACAGCAGCAGTTCCCCTGCGGGCTGTGCAGGGAGAGGCCCCTGGTGGAGCAGGCTGTCCCCCTGCACCCATGGGTCCCCCATGGAGCAGATCTCCACGCTGCTGCCCCCCTGTGGGTGGAGGAGCCCCCGGTGGAGCAGGTGGCTGTGGCCTGGAGGAGGCTGCGGCCTGTGGAGAGCCCCCGCAGGAGCAGGCCCCGGGCCGCAGCTGAAGCCCCCCCGTGGAGAGGAGCCCACGCAGGAGCAGGGGGGCTGGGGGGAGCTGCCGCCCAGCTGTGGGGGACCCGTGCTGGAGCAGTTTGCTCCTGGGGGATGGATGGATGGATGGAGCCCGTGGGACGGAGCCGTGTGGGAGCAGTGCTTGAGGAGCTGCTGCCTGTGGGCAGCCCGTGTGGGATCAGCTGGGGAAGGGCGGCATCCCATGGGAGGGACCCCACGGGGAGCAGGGGCAGGGAGGGACCCTGAGGGTCACTCTGCTGAGTCTGCTTTGCCCGTCACGATACTTGTTGAGCCATCGCCCTGTCCTTATCTCAGCCCTGGAGCCCTTTGCATCGTATTTTCTCCCCCTTTCCCTTTGAGGAGGGGGAGTGAGAGAGCGGCCGTGGTGGAACTCGGCTGCCCACCCGCTTCGAACCACCGCAGTTGCAAAGTCCTGGGAAAGATTTCTTTCAAGAAATTAAACAAGGTGTTTAACAAAGAAATGCAGAGTTTCCTTTTGAAGGCTTCCTGGAGAATTGGGCTTCTTTCCTATTCCCAGCTCAGAGGAAGGGAATTGTTGATTTCACCTTCTTTTTTCTGACATGGAAATCAAAGGTGAACTGCTCTACAAGGACGGGCAACGTCTCAGAATCAAGCTCTTTTGCTCTGTAGTCCTTTCTCAAGGAAAAGATTGATCACACACCTTCCACAGATGTAGGGGAGCAGGGAATAATTTGGGAACTACTCTAATTCAAGTCAGTTTGGGCATAGTGGTACTTCCCTAGCTGTTTCTGAGACAGACGCATTAGCAACAGAGAGTGTTGTGCCGTCACTGGGAGGCGCCTGCGGTGATGACTTCAGAAACAGAACTGAATTGTGTCACCACAGCACTTTGGCAACAGCTGCCTCCGTGCACGTTTAGCTGGGAGGCACAGAGAAGGGTGCTGGATGCGATGAAACCACGTGAGGATTTGTGGATCTCCCCTTGAGGTGCACAGAGAGGGACCATGCCCTTCTGTAAGTGTTTTGATGCTTGGCTGAGGAAAAAAATGTGGTTTTGTTGTGAATGCTTCATTGTAGTATTCTGTAGTTTGTGTCAAGTCCTTACAGAAGCCTCAAGGTTGGTACTTTGCTCAATGATGGAGCTGCACAGAGTGAGAACAGACCCAATGTACGGGTGAGGGCCTCTGCACGTTCTCTTCTTCCTACAGACGATCAACAAATAAGGGGAGACAGAGAAGAGTGTGCTGTGGTCCTCCCATAGACCGCAAGTACTAAAGCATAAACAAGAGGCTTAAGAGTCCCCCTGTCATGTTAAAATTCAGGACAGCAATGGACTTCCTCACACGGGCTGGCCTGTCGACTAGTGTCTCAGGCTGTGGCGTATGAAGATGCACTCCATCTGCTTTCAGGGTAGCAATGGCAGTGGGCAAGCTGCCTGACCTTAACATTTGTCATTTCATTTCTCACCTGAGTTTTGGTGGTTCTCCACGGTTCATTCTTGGTCTAGAAAAAAAAAAAAAAAAAAAAAAAAAAAAAAGTGAATTTGGATCAAAATAAAAGGATAAAAGGATTTCCTTTCCATTAATTACATGTTCTTAACTTAACTAAAAAAAGTGAACTGCGATGAAAATAAAAGGATTTCCTTTCCATTCATTACATGTTCTTACCTTTGTAACAGATTTGGTTATTGACTTAGAAGGCAAATATCTGGCCAGACTGCAAGACTTGTGCTCGCAGCGTGGGACAGCTCTCGTAAAGGTGATTCAGGGCAGTTTCTGGAAAACAAGACATCAGATCTCCCAAACAGCTTTCTTTGTGCTAATGTAGGAAGGGTGAGTAAGTGTAAAGGTAAGAGCCCAGATACCGTAAGAAGCAGAAAGTGTGAAGGAAACTTCCTTCTGGCTGATACAGCTCCATATCTAGTTGTCAAGTATGAAGAGAGCAGTGCTAAGTTTCTTGGGGAGAGGTAAAAAAGAAGAGACTGGGAGATTGTAAAAGGAAAAAGTGGGATTCCCTATTTCAGGAAATCCTAGGAACTGGAAATAGAGATTGGAAGAGTGCTTTAAGCCAAGACAGACATGTTTTAAAACTAAAACGTAGGAGTTGAATGAACCAAGAAATGAATCCCTTTTGATTATGCAGTTGTGTCCAGTGTTATCTTGGGAAATATGGTTTCCACATAAAACGTATCTGGGGCTTGAAGTTCTCCTAAGGCCCTTCTCTGTGTATTCCCTACTGTTTGGTAAGCGCTGAGGTCACACTGCAGACAGCAGCACGTCCTCTCCCCACTACTTAGCTGTCTGTTCTCACAACACGTCTAGGAACAGAATGGCTTGGACACAACTGCGCCTAGGACCGAGTTCATTCAAGCTGCTGGACGAGGTAAAAGCTCTGGACAAGCGAAGGGGAGGGAGGGATGGGTGGACATACAATATGATCACTTTAATCTCATTTCTCTAAGAATCCTGGCTGAGAAAACAAAACAAAACAGAATCAAAAAGAACAGAACAGAACAAATGAAGCAAGCAGCTAGCTTGCTGGAGACATTGTCTGGGAAGCAGTGAAAACACTTGCAAACAAAAACACGTCAAAGGACTAACTCTTTGAGCTTAATTCTAATCCAACAGCATAACCTCAAAGTCCTGTTTCTGTTCGTAACAGACTGGTCCAGTAACATGTCCCATTGGATGACTTTGCAGCATAGATGTCAGGAATGCAGCTTGGGATCCCCTCCTTCTACTCAGAGTTCACTTTGAAGGGATGAGCAAGTAATTCTTCCTGGGTTGACGGAAATCTAAAGTCTGTTTTCTAACACTCTTGCAGACGCTTCTCTGTCCATCGGCCTGTCCTGCCAACTCTGGTGTGAGTGTGAAGTTGTGGCAAGAGGGATTTCCCATTCCTATTTGACCTGATGGACACCAGCTTTCCTCGGAAATGGCTGATGTTGCTGAGGAGGCAGCAGTATCAAAGCCCTTGCTGATGAAGGTACAACCAGCTGGGGAGGCTTTGGCATTTCTGCACAACGCTGCTCCCTGACTGTCACTCCAGACTCAGATTCGGAAAGAAGCAAAGCAAGCTAGAGGAAAACTGGATGTCCTGGTAATTTTCTTTTTCTTTTATTTCTTCATTCTTCACTTGTAAGAAAATCTAAATCTTAACCCTTTGTTTGAAAACACGGCTTTACGGAAATGCTTATGGGTGTGCTCCTTCACCTTGTGTGGAACCTGCTTCACCTCGCTTCAGCTATAGGACACCTATGCTCCAATTTATGCTTCCCATGATAAAGCGGTGTTCTTTCGGTGTTCTTTTCTGTGATGCTTGCAGGCGAGGTTGAAAAGAGTTGTCAGTAGGATTCTTCGTTTCCTTTGCAGTATCCAAAGCTCCGTATTACCGTGGATCTTCTCCTCTGATCTGGAAAGCTTCACAGGCCAAAAGAGAATAGAGATGAAGAAGGAAATAGAGAATGCTGACCAATATTGCCAAGTACCACCCGTAAGTTTTGTGAAAGAATCCGGTGCATTTCTGTAGTGGTAGAAAGTTCATAAAATCATCGTCGTGCACTTGAAGGCAAGCAATGCTGTAAAAATGAAGAATGCAAGGCCCTGCTTAAGGACAATCTTCAGGCTGCTTCTAGATCAACAGCTTATTTGCTTCTTCCACAACCTCATCTCCGCTTGCTTAGAAGTTGTGAAGGTCGGAAGCACACTCCGTCTTTTTCATCCCCTCTGTGTATCTTTTCCCTGACAGCAACTTCTGTCTTGGCTCTTCACATCCAGCCAGAGCAGTTGCTTTGCCTCCGCAACCTGCAGGCTGACCTCTCGTGTGTACCTGTGCTGGACTGAGGGTAATGCTTGTAACGCACACAGATGCTGCATTCACTGTGACTTTTAGAAAAGAGAGCAAGAAGCTAACCTGCACAGCAGACTCTTAGGTTTCTGTCTCTCTCTCTCTCTCTCTCTCTCTCTCTCTCTCTCTCTATCTGCATATATATTTCAGTACTTATTTACTTCTTTAAAGATACCTTAAATAGAATAGATACTTTAAGAAAGCTTACTTGTTCTTCCCCTTTCCTTGTTTTTAACGTTTGCTTTTCTAACCAATCCTTAATGTTACAACATTGGATTGATGCAGTACTCAGTCCTTAGAAGTTCTCAAAGCACATCAGTGATTTCTCTATTTCTCAACCTTTCCATCTTCATTGAGATCTCTCATCTGAATTTAGGTAGGAGGTGAAGAAGAACACTGCAAGCAGCTGAAGCCGTATCAGACACATGCTTCTGCTAGGAAGTCATTCCGAGTGATTCCACGGTGTACTTTAGACAGGTTTGCTCTGGTCCTCTGGACTCAGCATCCCCAAGGGATATTTCAAAGCTCTCGGAAGGACCCGTCATTATCTCTGACACTGCAGCCTCCAGTAGGAAGGGGTAGATATTCCTTGCCCTTGTGCAAAGGAACTACTCAGTTAGCTGTTTCTAACCCAAATCTCGTTGTTGTCTTCTATTGACAGACACCACCCGGCTAGCCAAGCTAAACCACTGAAAATGGAAGGAGTGGGACATCTTCCAAAGCCTGCTGCTGCTTCTAAGCAGAAGTGCGCTGTAGGTGGGGACACAGCAAGAGGACACGTCCAGGCCACGGTGGAACTGCAAGGCACCTGTCTGAGCCACACAACGAAGTCAGCGATTCCCAGTTGGAGACTGTTGCTCGACCAGTGACACAGCAGCTGGAGCGCTTCTGGTTGCTGCTGATGGGTTCCCGTGAATCAGCCAGGGATAGGAGCTATGAGAACGACTGAAGCGATTTGAAGTTACCTGAAAGAAAGAAGAGAGGAGAGAAGAAGACAAGAGGGGAGGGAAGGGGAGGGAATAAAAGGAAGGGAGGGCAGGGGAGGGTAGGATAGGATAGGATAGGATAGGATAGGATAGGATAGGATAGGATAGGATAGGATAGGATAGGATAGGATAGGATAGGATAGGATAGGAAAGGATAGGGTAGGGTAGGGTAGGGTAGGGTAGGGTAGGGTAGGGTAGGGTAGGGTAGGGTAGGGTAGGGTAGGGTAGGGTAGGGTAGGGTAGGGTAGGGTAGGGTAGGGCAGGGTAGGGTAGGGTAGCGTGTTCGAGGGGAGGGGAGCATAGGAGAGTATAGGGTAGGATACGGGAGGGGAGTGTAGGAGAGTGTAGGTGAGGGGGGCATAGGGTAATGTAGGGTAGTGTAGCGAACGGGAGTTTAGGGTAGGATAGGGGAGGGGAGTGTAGGAGTGTGTAGGGTAGTATAGGGGAGGGGAGTGTAGCAGAGTATAGGGACAGGGAGCATAGGGGAGGGGATGGTAGGGGAGGGGAGGAGACAGGAGGGGAGGGGAGGGGAGGGGATCGGGGGGAGGGGAGGGGAGGCAAAAGTGGGGAGAGGAGGCAAAAAGGGGAGAGGAGGGGAGGGGTGGGGAGGAGACGGGAGGGGAGGGGAGGGGAGGGGAGGGGAGGGGAGGGGAGGGGAGTGCTACCATAAATAAAATTGCCAAATACATGACATTTTGGATCTGGAGCCAAATCTTTGTGTACATGTCCTCTCCCCGTAGCCCCACGTGCTGACCACCCACCCGAATCTATCATACTGTTGGTCAGAAAGAACAGGGAGCATAGGGGAGGGCAGGGGAGTGGAGGGAAGGGAAAAGAGGGGATGGGAGGGGTGGGGAGCGCTACCATCAATAAAATTGCCAAATACGATGAAGGAGCAGCAGAGCCTGCAACCTCCATTCCCCAACATCCTCCAACCACCCCCCCACTTCTCCGTGGGAAATAGGTAGAAGAATCAAGACTGAGGTTTAGCCTGGGATGGAGGTAGTGTGGCGAGGTGGTTTTCTGTTTGGTTGGTTGGTTGGTTGGTTGGTTGGTTGGTTTTAAAGTTTTTAAATTCTCACTGTCTAATTTAGGATAAGAGAGAGAAAGTTGTGTTTCCTATTGCCCTGGAGTTTCTGTTGGTCTGGCCACGGAAATGGAGTACTCAAAATCCTCAGGACACTCAGTTTATACCAGATTTATCCTAAAACTGCAGTATTTCTAGGCCCTTGGGATTCTTATCAATTAAAACATACTTTTTCACGCACAGAAGATGCAAAAAAGTGCGTCTACTGCAGTATGCAGACAGAGCCAGTCCTGTCTCTTGATTCCTTCTGCCTTCTGCCTGAAGAGCAGCAGACAATCGAGTTCTTGTCTTCAGTAGCTACGGCCTTAACCAACTGTGCAGTCTGTCCATTCATACACAGAGGAGGAAAAATAGCGTGGAATAACTCCTCTCCTTTGTGCTGACAGAGGAGGGTACAGCTTCCTCACTCCAACCCCACCGAGGCAAACCAGTCAGCAGTGCACGCCAGAGCCTCTGTCTCTTCCCCGTCTCATGATGTGCAGCTGGATCACTCTCCCTTCTATCCCCAGGATCGCTTTCAGCACAGTCACAGAAGGGTCAGACTCACAGCTTTAGGACCCATCAGAAGAGGCTTTCCCTCTTCTGCCACCACACCACACCCCCTATACACATGCAATTTCACACATGCAAAGAGACACCATGGATTGGGGAGTTGCACAGAGAGGAGACCACACCCGTTTGCCTGCCTGCAGTTTGACACCAGTAGGGAGGTAATTCCGGTCAGGAGTTTCCATAGAGATGACAGAATATGGCCCTAGGGTCCTGCTGCTTCTTTCAGCCCTAATTCTTCAAATCCATAGGAACGGAAGAAACCTTCCCAGCCAAGTGCTGCATATCTTGAAGGTTGGAGAACCCACAGCCTTCTGCTTCATTTCATTTTAAAGATCAATCCCAATGTCACTCCCATAGAAGTAGTGGAAGCCATCTGGCTGGCTTGGCTTTCTCTCCAAAGAAGACCAAATGAGAGTTGGTCACGGGTGAGGATGAGCCCTGACAGTTCCTGCATTTTGGTTCTCCTGCAGCCCACAAAGCTCTCACTGCCTTGCCTGAATTTTAACCCCTTTGGAACCAAATCTACAGATTATCTCTGTAAATCCAAAACAGCACTTATTCACCATGTGAACAACAAATGCCTGGGATGGTTAACAGCACTTAGGTGCAAAAAAGAGCCCCCGCAGGAGCAGGCCCCGGGCCGCAGCTGCAGCCATGGAGAGGAGCCCACGGGGAGCAGGGGCAGAGAGGGACCTTGGAGGAGGGAACTGTATCCTCTTTTTTCATCGGTGCTGAGATTGAGGATCAGGATTTCGTGGTAGGAATTTGTTTAGATGAACCAATTTACCTCCATATGGATTTTGTATGTTTGTTTCACCTTGTCTTGCAGGACCATCTTGGCTGGGTCTGCAGTGTTGTGCAAAAGTGAAGTTTTTCACAATAAAGAGCAGCTTTTTTTTCGGGGAAAAGGCTGAGGTGGCCTTCATCAGAGTCTTGTGACCTGAAAATGCAGAAAATGGGTGCATGGCTGGATGGGTGGGTAGGAGTTGGGAATTCAGCCTTGGGATCAGAACTGGGACGTTGTTGGGATAGGAAATGATCAGTGGGATGGGAAGTGATGATGGGGATAGGAACTCATTGGGATGGGAAAAATGGGTTTTATTTTTATTGCATTAAATCCACTTTATTGACTGTGTTGTACAGTATGGCGTTGTTTTATTACTATAAAATTATGATGATTATTATTTAATCTTATTAATTAAACAATTTTTATACGTTATTATATTATAAATTATAAATATTAATATTGATTATATTGTTTTTATTCCTTTTCTACCCTATTAAACTCTCTTTATCCCAGTGCACTGGTTTGGACTTTAGTTTTCCTTCCGAGTCGTTGTGGATTCACTCCGGATGGGGGGACATTAGTGAACGCCTGTGTGCTTCAGATCCAAGGTCACCTTTGCCCTCAACTCAAGATACATGTTTGCATCTATTGTCGTGAAACAATGTTAACAACATCAACAAAAAAGTTCCCTACTTGCTAGCAGCATCCCTACGTTTGCTGGGGTCTGCTCTGTGCATTTTGAAGACCGTTCCATGCTATTCAGCCCCTTCAGGAGGAAATGGATGGTTCTAGGAAAATGCGTCTTGACCTGATGCAAAGCTGTGACTCAGCACCCTGCAGCCCCCGCAACCCCTGGCATTTTACCTGCAGCCCCTCCAACAACTCTGATGTTCCCTGCATCGACTTCAACCACTGCGCTGGGACCTGAGGCCCCTCAAACCCGTGTCACTCGCCCTGCAGCCCCTCCAGCCCCTGGCATGTTCCCTGCAGCACCTCGAGCCCCTGGCATGTTCCCTGCAGCCACTCCAAGCCTGGCACAGGCCCTACAGCTGGCTGCGGGGACTATCCAGAAATCTGCTCCAGAAATACAGTGATGGCAAGGAGCCCTCCACTTCATTCTTCCTTTTTTTTCTAGCTGGAAGCATTCAGAGTTGTCAACGGAATTGGTTTGGAGGAGTAGGAAAGACAGAATTGCTGGGTTTCTGCTTTCTCCCAGAAACTATCAGACCACAACATGACAGTTGTCTTTCTTTTACGTAATTTTACACCTGGATCTTTCTCACTTTTATGAGTGTGGGGTATTCCTTCTTTCTCCCTTTACCTTCCTCCCTTCCTTCCTTCCTTCCTTCCTTCCTTCCTTCCTTCCTTCCTTCCTTCCTTCCTTCCTTCCTTCCTTCCTTCCTTCCTTCCTTCCTTCCTTCCTTCCCTCCTTTCGTTCTGTCTGTCTGTCTCTCTTTCTCTCTTTCTGTCCAGCACTGATTTTATGGCTACGTGTGTATATCCACAGTGTAGAGTTTTCTCCGTTCCGTTTCTTCCCTGAGTCTTGCCCCTCTTCCCTGCAACTGAACAGCATTGCCTTGATCAAGGAAGTGGCAACATGCGGCTTACACAGTAACCTGCTGAAATTACAGCTATAACCATGGAGCACAGCTGCCGATCAACACAAGACCACCAATCGCTCACATTTCTAAACTGCTCGTCACAATTCTTCCGTATGTAGGCTGTGATGCTGCTCATTTCTTAAGCACCCATCCATTTCTTCTCTTCCCAGACCCTCAAGGTGTCCTGGTCAAACCACCTCCCTTCCTCTTGCCCCATCTGGCTCTCCCACCTTCCTTTTCCCTCAAGGCTCAACTTTTTTTTTTTTTTTTTCAGCATAGGAGCTCCATAGAAGCTGCTGCTGCCCACCTCCGAGTTGACTAGGGCTGAACTACTGAAAAAGAAAAGAAAATCTATAAATAAGAGTGAGAGATATTCAGTATTTCTCTATGTTGTCATTTATTGGTGAAGATGAAAGTCTGCAGTTCATGTTCATTACACTAGCATGACAACATGACCACAAGGGGGACTGTCTGGTAGTGAAAAGGAACTTCTGCATGGATTAAAAATCTTTGCCTTTCTTTATTCTGAACTGTTTTTCTTATGGCTGCTAGAGAGAGAGATTCTCTGCCTTAGAAATAAAACTGCCCAGGCTGTTCTGATAAACCTGTAGGGTTAAGGCACTTCTACCAAAACAGATTTCAAAAGGCAAGAAGTCAAAAAGCAACAATTCAGTAATCTGTGTACGCTTCTATATTAAGTTTAAAGATAACCTGGTTTATATTTAGTTCACACAAATTAACCAAACATAGCAGCATACAACCTAAGAAAAGCTTAAGAAATTTATTAGATGCACAGATAAAGTGCTGTAACAGAGAAACTTGTGTAAATCTATTCTAAAATAAATAAGGTACAGTTAAACCACCTTTGACTCGTTTTAACTCGGAAAGAAAGAACCTAAGTTTTAATCATTTGAATTTTAAGGTCAAGGTGAAATATACCATAACTATAACAGTGGTTGTGATCTGTATCAACTATTTGAGGCTCCTGTTCCTCTTGAGGTCTCCCAGAAACAGGAAGGCTATTGCAAAATGTGTCCATTAGACATAGTTCCTTTTACAGAAACATTTTTGTAATAAAGTCTGGTTGCTCAAATACATGTTAAAATATTTAACAAGGAAACAATTTTCTCCTGATCCAGTCGATCTTTTAAACAAGACGATGTATTTTTCCTATGACGCAGCCCACAGGAGGGAACAGAAGTAAACATCCTCCTGAACTGAAGACTGTTTTGCTTGAAGAACTAAACTATTGCATTATTATATGAGAGCAAGAAATATCCATTTGGGTTATCCCTTTCTCCAAACATGGTGCCCAGTGATACATGTATTTTTGCCTTAATCTCAAAGGCCCGTTTGTCTCCAGGTAAGGTACGTTAAAAAGAGATTCCCTTTAAGCATCTTATCACAAGAGCTCTTACTGCCTTTCCATCCGGGGAAGCTTGTGTGTTAAACTGCCCTTGGAGTTTTGGATGCTACTAGATTTCTGTGCTCTGTTATCCATAATTTCAGGCACTTCGGGGCTAACATGGCTGTTTAAGTCAATGCAATAATATTACCAATATATTCAACACTCAGAAGAGTCACCACAGTTTCCTTCACACACTCAGGATTTCAAATTCTTCTTCCAATTCAAATAGCTTGTCAGTAGATTCAATGAGTTCTGTAAAAAAAGATAAAGAAAAAAATGCTTCTAAAGACATGCCTGATTTTGTTCACTTAAAAAAAAAACTTTGAAAGACGCATTCCAGAAAAGTACTTTGTAAGAGTGAAAAAAAAAAATCTGTGCTAGCAATTGTATGGCTTGTTTGGATACATGCCTGCTATATATTGCTTGACACTCACAAAGGATAGTTATTCTACCTGTGATTATTCTTTTATTTGCTAACGAGGAACATAACATTGCACAATTAGGCTTTTAATCGGTGCCTTACCTGCTCCTGTGGTTGTCACTTCTGGTTTTGTTGGAGGTATGAAAGGAGGCCAGTGTGGCGGGTGCTTCTGGACCAGCTCAAACATCCGTAGACTCTGCTGCTTTAGAATCTCCTGAGGACAGAATGCTTTCATTTTAAAAGCTGGCTCGGGAGACGCTTCAAACACAAAACGTGTCTGCTTAATTGAAAGTGTTTTTTAATTACGCATGTCCATCAGGAAAATAAAGTCTTTATACAGACATACTGTGAAATCCAAGCACCATGGTCTCTGTAATACATCCCTAGTTAAAACACATCTGGAAGACAGATCTCTTGAACTGTACTACAAATTATCAGTCTTATCATCTTTTGATATCAGCTTTGATATCTGCAAACCTGTAATTTTGTTTACAGGTAGCAAGCACACTAGGAATGTACAATATTTTCTGCTTTTTAAAAGAAAGTTGCTTGCATAGAACTCTCCTCAAGTTTTCTGTTGATCAATAGCACAAAAGACAGATCTATCAGCTCCTCCAAAGGGGGAAAAAAAAAAAAAAAAACGCATCAGATTTTGAAGGACAGGTTTTGGTCAGGAAAAAAGGTGTTCCTGAAGCCAAACGCTATTCCTCTTCAAAGAGAAGTTACCTTCTGTCCTGTATTTCAGTTATTTACAAACTGTTTTCCTTAGATGATTTTTTTTTTTTTAAATAAATGCCCTTAGAGGTTGATGGTACTTTACATTCAGACGTCTGGTGCTTAGCTTAACAGCTGCATGCAGAAACATCCTCAAGTCTGTTTCCTGTGGCAGCCAGCACCTTCTGTTCTCCCTAGATCAGCAGGAGCTAGAGGCCTGCAGCACTTACAGAATCAGATCTTTAAGATAGCAGGGACTAACAGTCATAATTAGAACACGCAATCTATTATGTCAAACAATAAAAAAGGATCAGGAAGCAAATCATTGATACATCACTACAATATGGCAGTTAAACCTTAGTCATTTAGTGAGAATTAGAAGTTAAAAGCAAGTGTCACCCAGTAACACCTTCAAGTGTGGATGTTTACACCCATTTTCCAACTGGCAGGGTTTGTGGCTGGTAAAGTGCTGAACAATTTCCAATTAGCAATTCAGTAGTATTGCCTTACCCTGATGCTTTAATGCATTCTTCTCCATGGCTCATACAATTTGTATACAAAGGAAAATGCAAAGGAAAATTTTACAAAAAACAGACAATAAAAACCAGACTTTATAAAGAACAAATCGAGATGCTAAGTTGCCACTCTTACCTTTTGTACAAGACTACACCGGTTATCAAAATCACATTCTTCTTTGCAAAAGAAGCCCTTAGGGGAAAAAACAAACACACAGAGTTTTACCTTTGCAGATGGTAGGTATGTGGTACCAGCAGGTAAGGCGGTTTGACCTCTGATACAGTAATGCCCTGTACGATCAGTAGATATAAGACTCCAAATATGTGGCAGCTCTAGGGAGAGAACCCACGGGGAGAACAAGGCCCTGCAAACCCCTAACGAAATAGTCAAGCAAAAAATAGCAGCAGCTCCTGTGTGCTCCTCCATGGAGCGCCACCCAGTTCCTACAGTCCAGGTATCAGCAGAAGCTGAAAACTTGTAGATGATGGACCACCTAAGGAACATTTCCATTCTGGTATCTATACTGAAAATATTTGCTCTTCATTATGATTTTGTCTGTCTCGTTGCATCATGCCACATTTTGCACAGTTATGTAGTTAAGTATTAAAACAAAACAAAACAAAACAAAAAAACTTTCTAAAAAGCAGCAGTATTAAAAAACAGGTATGTGAATGAATGACAGATACCGGTATCTTTACAGATTGTTTAAAGCTTTAGAAACACATCCCACTGGTGACAACTGCCAATCACCCAATCACAGGATACTGGCATGGGATCAGATCCAATTTTTTCAAATACCACACTACCCCCATGACATTTTGGCTGAATTACAAATAATACATTTGTATTTGTAATTTGGGGTGAAATACAATAATTCCACTTAAACAGTTTCAACTTATGATATAAAGTAAGTTTAAGTAACTTGTCTAGAGGTGACCAAACCTAAAGTAGTGATAGAATAAAACCCGTAAACCTGTTTCAGTTCCTTGCTCTGACCATTATAATGCCTCTTGAAAGAAGTAAAAGCTGCTCAGTAAAGAAAACAAAGCGAGCTCCCTACAGTACAGACAGCTCCCCACTTGCCCTAAGATTCTCCATGTAGTTATGTACAAACTACTATGTGTTGATCACAGAAGACAGCTTTGTGATCTTGGTTCTGTTCAAGGAGATGCATTGCTGCCCTTACCAATGTAGAGAGACATTACTTTGAGATAAAGTACATGCATTCAAGATTTCCTGACACTTACTAAAGCTACTGAAGGGTCCAAATTCATGATCTTCATTCTATGTGGGGCTTCCTGGCAGTGGAAACTCTCATCGTCAACCGTGCCATTTTCTTCTGAATCTACAAAGCTTTGAGTGGTGTGAGGGTCCAGATAGATCAGCTCATTGCCTGGATGGGTAAAAGCCGTATGTTAAAAATAAGCAAGTGACATTAATAAGCACTTGGTCCAGAACTGTAAAATAGAAATTAGATTGCCATTGCAGTCAGTATAATCTAGACTTTCCACCTAGGGATTCTTTAAGAGAATCGGAAGGTTTAGACACAGCGTTTCCCACAGGGTATTTAGTATAACTTCCTATTGTCACCTATTACTGTAATTTTTTGGTTGGTTATGTTCTATCTTTGTCACATACTTTTATTTTTCCATGTGAGATCCAGTACTTTTTTTTTTTTTTTTTTTTTTTTAAATCTCAAGTGTTGTAAACACTAACATTTGACAGATTAAAAGGTACAGGATGTTCACAGATGCAATCTGTAATCCCATTAGGCATTCATTCAGAAATTGGAACAAAAAAGCCTAACTAAAACAGGTTAGGTTTTACAAAAGGACAAAATAGGGTTGCAAAATTTTGGCCCAAAGTGGGGTGAAATCTGAAGGAATGCATTTTAAATTAATTAGAGCAATACTTAATAACAGAAGGTATGCAAAAGGTGAAAAAGATACTGCTATCAGAAACAGTTTTGAAATACAAGAAAATAAAAGTGACATTTGACCAATACACTTGTCAAATACTATCAGCTATTCTCAGTATGTTGCTCTTGTTGATGTCATCACTTATTTTTACACCTAGCTTTGCTGTTAACTTTCTGCTCCTGTTAAGGATCATCTCATACTGTTTCTAAACTCTTTTAGATATGCTTCTTCATTTATTTTATTCTATTCTCATCTTTCTTTACTTCTAGAGGTTCACGCTTAGACCCCTTACTATTTCCCCTTCAAAAAATGTTCTCTTTTGATCATCTGCACATTTGGAATAAGTTTCTTTTTTCCTTACCTAAAAATCCTATGAAATAATAGGCATTCTTTGGTTTCCCTCCTAATGCTCCCAAAGACTGTGGCATCTAAAAGCATTCCTAGGAGTTCAAAAGGAATAAAGGAAATTGTAATTCATTTCTTTACTGACATCACAGATACCCAAACTTATTTGACAGTAACGAGCAATGAATTGAAAGAAAACCTTACTTTAAATGCATCAATATATACGGGATTTATGTGATTTATCCCTAGTCGTAGAGGTATAATAAGCAAGAGGGCTTTCCAGCCTGTGCAGAGTCCTCCTGCCTTCTTGCTTCGGCCAAGAGCACTTCTGTGCAAATGTGCACTGCTGTGGGACGCGCTGCTGCTCTGAGGAGGGGACCAGCACATTTTTTCTGCGGGAATAAAACTAGAAATCAGTCAACGCACAGAGGAACACAAAGCAGATCTTCCTCTCAGTAGTGAATTAAGCTAGTTTGCCAGGGATCTTTATAGGGCACCCAAGACAAAACGAGCCGGGCATGGCAATTACAGCTATTTAGTAGAAGTAATTCTAGCAGACAGTATGTGCTGGCACGTCCAAGTGAGACGTTAGATCAATGATTGGGGGATGACAATTTAAGACTGCAGTGACATGTCCTATTAATGTTATTAATAGTGTCAAGCTTTGCCTATAAAACGCCAGAGAAATGAAATGGCAGCAATGATGACAGTAGAAATTCTTCAAGGAGCTCTTCACATCCAGTGATGTGAGCACGAAGTTGGCATCAGGGATCAAAAAAACACAACTGAGTTTGTATGTCCTTCTTCCCTCTTCTTACCCTTGCAAGACAAAGCCATGGCCCCCCAAGTATTTGTTCATGTTTAGATACATGCTGGCAAATGGAGTCAAATCAGAAACTGTTACCAGAAAACTGATGAGGTGTCACTTACTGATGTCTTCAATGACCACCGTATTGCCCATAGATACATAAACTGCTAATGAATTCCATTCATCAAATAAAGCAAGCTTCCTAGAAAACATTAAGGTACTAATTAATATAAACTAGTTGGATCAAAAGGGTAGCTTTACACTCAGAACCATTTATTTTTTTTTTTTTTCTTAAGAAAAAACATCCTTTCTGCATTTTTTAAAGTCTCCATGTAAGAAAAAGAAAACTTTAAACATTAAATGTTTAATATCTTTAGAAAAATAGGTACTGAGTGGTACCAGGAAAAACATATGCGCTGCACCATGTGCAAACTGTTTTGTCTTACTGCTAAGTGCAGTGACAGTAACAGTTCAACTACATCAAGTTTATTACTTTTTATTGCACTCGACAGTCTCTGCAATGGGTTCTTGCCCAATTGTGTCTTTTCTCATCTGGAAAAGAAAAAAATTCCTATGCCAGTTTTGCAGATTACTTTTTGCTTAAGAAATTCCACTGAATTCTGTGGAATTACTTCTGCCTGAGCCTGCGTGCACAGCAGAAATGGGGCGTTAAAAGCTAAATCAGCTAAGGGTTTGGGGCACCAAAACTTCAGTGGGAGACAGCAGCACACAGTTTTATGTCCACTTCTGCAAAATCCAAACCTTTGGGGAAGGGAGCTACACTCTTAAGCTGCACTGGCAGAATTAGCTGTTTCAAATAAGCCAGAAAGAAATGGGGGTGAGCGTTTCACCATGAAAAACTTGGCCATGAAAGATCTGGAGTCCAGGGCATGCTTCAGCTCCCCTCCCTCTTCAGATCATGTGCCTGTTCCAGGGTGTCAAAGACTTGCTGCTGAGCTCGCAGGACCTGTAGCCTAGCCCCTGCCTGAGGTAAGACACCTCCACGTACCCCTGGAGAACTGAGCAGCCTCAGTTCCTTTCAGTGTGGCTCCCAGACTATGAGGAGCTGCCCATCTTTATCCAGTAGCCTTGCTGGCAGAACTGCTGCTCAGAAAGGGAGGAATTGCAGCTCAGTTCCCTCCTCAGCCGAGATGGCTTCTCTCTGATGTTTCACACCACCACTCTGACCTACACGGTGGCACTCTCGACCTGCCAGAGCTGTGCCACTGTGCAGAAAGGAATATACATCTGTGGTGTGACTGGTGAGGGCATGCAGACGGCATAGCAGGAGACTTTCCTGCAGTTTCTTCTCCTCAGGCTCTTCCTTTATTAAAATTTAGAGGTCACCCATTCCCAACTCAGTACCTGCACACCGAGCTGTGGCATGACATTCCATGCTGCACTTGTAAATAGATGGCAAGTACATTCCTGACTGTGGGACAGGGGGAGATGCAGCCTTCAAAACTCTGCCTGGGCCTTGTCTTGGCTGCCCCAGGGGAGTACGTTCTGAATGAGACTGGTATGATCTCACTTACTTTAGTACTTGAGCAACTGTATTTGGTCCAAACCATTCTCCAATTGACTTCCCCTCTCCAACACCCACCTGTGCTGTTTTCATAGTGAAAAAAAGACACACGTACACAAAATCAAAGAAAAATGAGACCATAAAGAATGTGGGAACAATATACAGTAAATACCGTGACTGTCAAACATTCTAGAGTAACTGCAATCTGTATTTAGCAATAACAATTATTTTCTCAATCTATGCTCTTTTCAAAACTTAGGGAGTGCCAGTTTCTTTAATAAACAAAAGGCTTCTAAACTACAATGAGAATTACAAGTTAACAAATGTTAGTGCCCTTTATTACAAATTACAGCAATAAGCTACAAGACTGCCTATTCTAACATTACTGACTCTGGTACCCAAGGCTTACAGAGTTTATCAAGAGCTAGATTCTAGTACATGGCTTTATTTAGGTCTCAGGGAATGTTTCTGTACTACTAGTCTTTGCGCCCATCTGCATACCTTTTTATTTTTATATAAGCATACACATTGTCTTCACATCCACTTTTTAAAATTATGAATTAACATACTGCAAATTAGTGATTCAACACAGTAGAAATTTCAGTGGAAAAAACCTGAAAGTTTATGTTTGATCTTACCCATCTGGTGGATTGAATAACAGCAAGCCTTCCTGTCGAGAAAGCATCGTAGGATTCTGTGATATTCTTCTGGTTGTTTTTTGTGTTTTTCCCATTGCCAATCTGAAAGGAAAAATTGATATAGAATAAAAAATGGTGACGTTTTCATTACACTGATCAAATGTCTAGACAGCAGAAAGCTTTATAATGAGATGTTAAAAGACATTTCAATTCATCTCGAATATTTACATTTTGTGTAGAGCTCCTAGAATTCCAAGCTTGTTATTTATCATCAAGCTGCCCTTTATCATCATAGGCTAGATTGTAAAAACAGGGAAAATAAAACAAAACAAAAACATCAACTGCAAACATATTCTGACGGATCATGCTGCGTGTTGATAGCCATTCCAGTATCTCTGAGCTTCCAAGATTATTTAAAAGTACAGGCTGTGTTTAGACCTTGTTGGATTTCTAAGCACCCATTAAATAACAACATAAGATCCATACAGAAAGTCCAAACACTCCACTGGCAGCATCCTGGGATGTGACATGCATGCTTAAGAGCTTGCACCAGGGGGGTTTGGACCTCGTGCTGCTGACAAGTGAGTAGTGAAGAGAAGGGTAAGAGCACTGTCCCACGGTGGCAGGTTTTCCCTTGGCCTCAACTTGGGTGTTACACTAAAAGGTTTATAAAATAATGGCGACAGGATTCCCCATTTGTTCTCCTTCTATGCCTATTTCTCTGCTTCAGGCTGGGATGATTTCACCCAGCTGAATATGAATTGATTCATTAGGAACTGTTACCAGGGCATCAAAGAAAGTCTCACTAATAAATTCAGGGTTTGTGCTTTTAATGGAGTACTTACGAAGAAGCGTCTGCAGACAATACCGAAGTTCCCTCAGGACCAGCACTCACCTCTCCCTAAGTGTCTGCAGATCAGTGCTTGGGCCAGCATCATCTGCCCGCATCGCAGCATACATCCCCAGCCAGCGTCCGACGAAGGACCCGTGCCTCCTGTTAGGAAAGTTCAGCACAATCAGTGCAGGCTTTCAACTGGGTGCAGCACCACAGAGGACATTTCAGAGTGCTAGAAAACAGATAGGGCTGCTGAAGCCTCCATGAACTGTCCTACAGATAAAAGGCACACAGCAAGACTTTGGTTCCATGCTGTTGGTCTAATTCTAATCTCTGCATTGCACAAATGAACAAAATTCATTTATTCCTTGTGGAGCTGACTTACTCTTTTCATTCTTCAAGCAGCATTCACAAACCATTTACTGCATGCTATACAACATGATCACCTGTTTACATACAGACCTAAATAAACACTGATTTTAATAATCTTCATGTTTGCATAAACAGTTAAAATGATGCTCAAAATGCGCTAATACTCTAGAAATATTTTCCCAGCCTACGATGCCATCACTTATCTTGCTATTTAATTTAGAACAATGCAGCAAATCTGCAGTATACTCACCAATAGGCGAAAACTTTCTTCTATACGTAAACCACCTTAAACCACAGTAAACCACACGTAAACACACCTTGGCTTATTGTCTGACTTTGGCTTATGGTGCGTCTGTTGCTGTGTCCAGCACAGTGCAGCCCCCAAATTGCTACCAAAACCTTGCCACAAACCTCAATCCCCCTGTTAAAAGAGACCCTCTTGTTTGTTGCCCTTCTTTCGACACTCTCTAACAGGTTTATGTCTTTTTCTTATACTGTGGAGCCCAAAACTGCACCCAGTACTCAGTACATGGAATACCAACAGAGACTGCCTGGCATTTTCTCTTCTCTGCAGAAGCTCTGTTGCTAACACTGTCCAGAAATCACCACTGTCACAGACAGTAGTAGCATTCCCTCCTCCCACAGTTTGTTCTTCCCCCCAAGACTTAGACACCACCCAGAAAAAGAAGAATAATAATACTAATAAAATAAAATAAAATAAAATAAAATAAAATAAATAAAATAAAATAAAATAAAATAAAATAAAATAAAATAAAATAAAATAAAATAAAATAAAATAAAATAAAATAAAATAGTCAAAAGCCATCAGGAAGGCAGTGGTGCAGACTGTGGAGAGCCTGGGTTCAAATCCTTCTTCTGTGAGGCTCTGAACCTATATCCCACCACAATCTCTCTGCTAATGTATGGCAGGGAAAGGAGGAAGAAAGAACATATCTCCTGCACTTTCCATTTATTGTTGACTGACAATTCTGTAGAGTTATAAAGCCTCAATCAGTGAGATACAGGGTTCTTCTCACATTGTCTCACTGTGCCCTAAGCGGAACAGCTCTCATTTAATAGATGCTTCACCACAAAATCATGAGTCATCTGCAGTTTTGAACTTTTCTGGGATCAAGTCCCTTCAGATGGTTGAGGAATCTGCTCCAGCACCTATGTAAACTGGTGCTCTACTAAGCTAGTGAGTGAACAAGAGAGAAATCCTCTGCTAGATGACTTGACAAATTGGGTCTGAAAATAGTGTTGAGGCAGAATAGTCCACGATTTTTGCCTTGGGTGCACAGAGGGATTGGGTGTTGTAGACTTCTTTTATTCTTCATTAAGATAAACATTTTCAAAAATGTGCTTGTTCAACCTTGCTCCCACTGTGTGCATGGGAGGGAGATAACTGAAAGTGGGGAGCGTTGCTTGGATCCTGCAAGTGGCTGAGGTCCAGTGGGGTTGGAGGCTTTCTTCCTCCTTTTGGAAATGCAAAGCAACCCTGCACCTCCCCTGCACTTGCAGAAGGATCGTGACAGCCCAAAGCACAGCGGCTTTGTAATTGCTGCATACACTTCGATCGGATTTACGTTTGGTAGCAGGGGCCTGCAGGGATGGCGTCTGTGAGAACAGGCCAGACAACAGCCAGCTCCAGATAGCTCCAAAAGGGCCCCGGCGCTTGCCAGAGCTGAGCCAATAAGCGATGTTGTTTGCACCTCTGGGAGAGCAGATGTAAGCAGGGGGAAATACTGCTGCACAACAGAAGCTGGAAGAGCAAGGAGTGAGAAGCAGCCCTGCAGCCCCCAAGGGCCGTGCAGCAGGAGGCAGGAGGTGCTCCAGGCTCACAGCAGCAGTTCCCCTGCGGGCTGTGCAGGGAGAGGCCCCTGGTGGAGCAGGCTGTCCCCCTGCACCCATGGGTCCCCCATGGAGCAGATCTCCACGCTGCTGCCCCCCTGTGGGTGGAGGAGCCCCCGGTGGAGCAGGTGGCTGTGGCCTGGAGGAGGCTGCGGCCTGTGGAGAGCCCCCGCAGGAGCAGGCCCCGGACCGCAGCTGCAGCCATGGAGAGGAGCCCCCGCAGGAGCAGGGGGGCTGGGGGGAGCTGCCGCCCAGCCGTGGGGGACCCGTGCTGGAGCAGTTTGCTCCTGGGGGATGGATGGATGGATGGAGCCCGTGGGACGGAGCCGTGTGGGAGCAGTGCTTGAGGAGCTGCTGCCTGTGGGCAGCCCGTGTGGGATCAGCTGGGGAAGGGCGGCATCCCATGGGAGGGACCCCACGGGGAGCAGGGGCAGGGAGGGACCCTGAGGGTCACTCTGCTGAGTCTGCTTTGCCCGTCACGATACTTGTTGAGCCATCGCCCTGTCCTTATCTCAGCCCTGGAGCCCTTTGCATCGTATTTTCTCCCCCTTTCCCTTTGAGGAGGGGGAGTGAGAGAGCGGCCGTGGTGGAACTCGGCTGCCCACCCGCTTCGAACCACCGCAGTTGCAAAGTGCTGGGAAAGATTTCTTTCAAGAAATTAAACAAGGTGTTTAACAAAGAAATGCAGAGTTTCCTTTTGAAGGCTTCCTGGAGAATTGGGCTTCTTTCCTATTCCCAGCTCAGAGGAAGGGAATTGTTGATTTCACCTTCTTTTTTCTGACATGGAAATCAAAGGTGAACTGCTCTACAAGGACGGGCAACATCTCAGAATCAAGCTCTTTTGCTCTGTAGTCCTTTCTCAAGGAAAAGATTGATCACACACCTTCCACAGATGTAGGGGAGCAGGGAATAATTTGGGAACTACTCTAATTCAAGTCAGTTTGGGCATAGTGGTACTTCCCTAGCTGTTTCTGAGACAGACGCATTAGCAACAGAGAGTGTTGTGCCGTCACTGGGAGGCGCCTGCGGTGATGACTTCAGAAACAGAACTGAATTGTGTCACCACAGCACTTTGGCAACAGCTGCCTCCGTGCACGTTTAGCTGGGAGGCACAGAGAAGGGTGCTGGATGCGATGAAACCACGTGAGGATTTGTGGATCTCCCCTTGAGGTGCACAGAGAGGGACCATGCCCTTCTGTAAGTGTTCTGATGCTTGGCTGAGGAAAAAAATGTGGTTTTGTTGTGAATGCTTCATTGTAGTATTCTGTAGTTTGTGTCAAGTCCTTACAGAAGCCTCAAGGTTGGTACTTTGCTCAATGATGGAGCTGCACAGAGTGAGAACAGACCCAATGTACGGGTGAGGGCCTCTGCACGTTCTCTTCTTCCTACAGACGATCAACAAATAAGGGGAGACAGAGAAGAGTGTGCTGTGGTCCTCCCATAGACCGCAAGTACTAAAGCATAAACAAGAGGCTTAAGAGTCCCCCTGTCATGTTAAAATTCAGGACAGCAATGGACTTCCTCACACGGGCTGGCCTGTCGACTAGTGTCTCAGGCTGTGGCGTATGAAGATGCACTCCATCTGCTTTCAGGGTAGCAATGGCAGTGGGCAAGCTGCCTGACCTTAACATTTGTCATTTCATTTCTCACCTGAGTTTTGGTGGTTCTCCACGGTTCATTCTAGAAAAAAAAAAAAAAAAAAAAAGAAAAAGTGAATTTGGATCAAAATAAAAGGATAAAAGGATTTCCTTTCCATTAATTACATGTTCTTAACTTAACTAAAAAAAGTGAACTGTGATGAAAATAAAAGGATTTCCTTTCCATTCATTACATGTTCTTACCTTTGTAACAGATTTGGTTATTGACTTAGAAGGCAAATATCTGGCCAGACTGCAAGACTTGTGCTCGCAGCGTGGGACAGCTCTCATAAAGGTGATTCAGGGCAGTTTCTGGAAAACAAGACATCAGATCTCCCAAACAGCTTTCTTTGTGCTAATGTAGGAAGGGTGAGTAAGTGTAAAGGTAAGAGCCCAGACACCGTAAGAAGCAGAAAGTGTGAAGGAAACTTCATTCTGGCTGATACAGCTCCATATCTAGTTGTCAAGTATGAAGAGAGCAGTGCTAAGTTTCTTGGGGAGAGGTAAAAAAGAAGAGACTGGGAGATTGTAAAAGGAAAAAGTGGGATTCCCTATTTCAGGAAATCCTAGGAACTGGAAATAGAGATTGGAAGAGTGCTTTAAGCCAAGACAGACATGTTTTAAAACTAAAACGTAGGAGTTGAATGAACCAAGAAATGAATCCCTTTTGATTATGCAGTTGTGTCCAGTGTTATCTTGGGAAATATGGTTTCCACATAAAACGTATCTGGGGCTTGAAGTTCTCCTAAGGCCCTTCTCTGTGTATTCCCTACTGTTTGGTAAGCGCTGAGGTCACACTGCAGACAGCAGCACGTCCTCTCCCCACTACTTAGCTGTCTGTTCTCACAACACGTCTAGGAACAGAATGGCTTGGACACAACTGCGCCTAGGACCGAGTTCATTCAAGCTGCTGGACGAGGTAAAAGCTCTGGACAAGCGAAGGGGAGGGAGGGATGGGTGGACATACAATATGATCACTTTAATCTCATTTCTCTAAGAATCCTGGCTGAGAAAACAAAACAAAACAGAATCAAAAAGAACAGAACAGAACAAATGAAGCAAGCAGCTAGCTTGCTGGAGACATTGTCTGGGAAGCAGTGAAAACACTTGCAAACAAAAACACGTCAAACGACTAACTCTTTGAGCTTAATTCTAATCCAACAGCATAACCTCAAAGTCCTGTTTCTGTTCGTAACAGACTGGTCCAGTAACATGTCCCATTGGATGACTTTGCAGCATAGATGTCAGGAATGCAGCTTGGGATCCCCTCCTTCTACTCAGAGTTCACTTTGAAGGGATGAGCAAGTAATTCTTCCTGGGTTGACGGAAATCTAAAGTCTGTTTTCTAACACTCTTGCAGACGCTTCTCTGTCCATCGGCCTGTCCTGCCAACTCTGGTGTGAGTGTGAAGTTGAGGCAAGAGGGATTTCCCATTCCTATTTGACCTGATGGACACCAGCTTTCCTCGGAAATGGCTGATGTTGCTGAGGAGGCAGCAGTATCAAAGCCCTTGCTGATGAAGGTACAACCAGCTGGGGAGGCTTTGGCATTTCTGCACAACGCTGCTCCCTGACTGTCACTCCAGACTCAGATTCGGAAAGAAGCAAAGCAAGCTAGAGGAAAACTGGATGTCCTGGTAATTTTCTTTTTCTTTTATTTCTTCATTCTTCACTTGTAAGAAAATCTAAATCTTAACCCTTTGTTTGAAAACATGGCTTTACGGAAATGATTATGGGTGTGCTCCTTCACCTTGTGTGGAACCTGCTTCACCTCGCTTCAGCTATAGGACACCTATGCTCCAATTTATGCTTCCCATGATAAAGCGGTGTTCTTTCGGTGTTCTTTTCTGTGATGCTTGCAGGCGAGGTTGAAAAGAGTTGTCAGTAGGATTCTTCGTTTCCTTTGCAGTATCCAAAGCTCCGTATTACCGTGGATCTTCTCCTCTGATCTGGAAAGCTTCACAGGCCAAAAGAGAATTGAGATGAAGAAGGAAATAGAGAATGCTGACCAATATTGCCAAGTACCACCCGTAAGTTTTGTGAAAGAATCCGGTGCATTTCTGTAGTGGTAGAAAGTTCATAAAATCATCGTCGTGCACTTGAAGGCAAGCAATGCTGTAAAAATGAAGAATGCAAGGCCCTGCTTAAGGACAATCTTCAGGCTGCTTCTAGATCAACAGCTTATTTGCTTCTTCCACAACCTCATCTCCGCTTGCTTAGAAGTTGTGAAGGTCGGAAGCACACTCCGTCTTTTTCATCCCCTCTGTGTATCTTTTCCCTGACAGCAACTTCTGTCTTGGCTCTTCACATCCAGCCAGAGCAGTTGCTTTGCCTCCGCAACCTGCAGGCTGACCTCTCGTGTGTACCTGTGCTGGACTGAGGGTAATGCTTGTAACGCACACAGATGCTGCATTCACTGTGACTTTTAGAAAAGAGAGCAAGAAGCTAACCTGCACAGCAGACTCTTAGGTTTCTGTCTCTCTCTCTCTCTCTCTCTATCTCTCTCTCTATCTGCATATATATTTCAGTACTTATTTACTTCTTTAAAGATACCTTAAATAGAATAGATACTTTAAGAAAGCTTACTTGTTCTTCCCCTTTCCTTGTTTTTAACGTTTGCTTTTCTAACCAATCCTTAATGTTACAACATGGGATTGATGCAGTACTCAGTCCTTAGAAGTTCTCAAAGCACATCAGTGATTTCTCTATTTCTCAACCTTTCCATCTTCATTGAGATCTCTCATCTGAATTTAGGTATGAGGTGAAGAAGAACACTGCAAGCAGCTGAAGCCGTATCAGACACATGCTTCTGCTAGGAAGTCATTCCGAGTGATTCCACGGTGTACTTTAGACAGGTTTGCTCTGGTCCTCTGGACTCAGCATCCCCAAGGGATATTTCAAAGCTCTCGGAAGGACCCGTCATTATCTCTGACACTGCAGCCTCCAGTAGGAAGGGGTAAATATTCCTTGCCCTTGTGCAAAGGAACTACTCAGTTAGCTGTTTCTAACCCAAATCTCGTTGTTGTCTTCTATTGACAGACACCACCTGGCTAGCCAAGCTAAACCACTGAAAATGGAAGGAGTGGGACATCTTCCAAAGCCTGCTGCTGCTTCTAAGCAGAAGTGCGCTGTAGGTGGGGACACAGCAAGAGGAAACGTCCAGGCCACGGTGGAACTGCAAGGCACCTGTCTGAGCCACACAACGAAGTCAGCGATTCCCAGTTGGAGACTGTTGCTCGACCAGTGACACAGCAGCTGGAGCGCTTCTGGTTGCTGCTGATGGGTTCCCGTGAATCAGCCAGGGATAGGAGCTATGAGAACGACTGAAGCGATTTGAAGTTACCCGAAAGAAAGAAGAGAGGAGAGAAGAAGACAAGAGGGGAGGGAAGGGGAGGGAATAAAAGGAAGGGAGGGGAGGGGAGGGGAGGGCAGGGGGAGGGTAGGATAGGATAGGATAGGATAGGATAGGATAGGATAGGATAGGATAGGATAGGATAGGATAGGATAGGATAACATAGGATAGGGTAGGGTAGGGTAGGGTAGGGTAGCATAGTGTAGTGTAGCGTGTTAGAGGGGAGGGGAGCATAGGAGAGTATAGGGTAGTGTAGGGGATCGGAGTTTAGGGGAGTGTAGGGTAGGATAGGGGAGGGGAGTGTAGGAGAGTGTAGGGTAGTATAGGGGAGGGGAGTGTAGCAGAGTATAGGGACAGGGAGCATAGGGGAGGGGGTGTAGGGGAGGGGAGGAGACGGGAGGGGAGGGGAGAGGATGGGGGGGAGGGGAGGGGAGGCAAAAGTGGGGAGAGGAGGCAAAAGAGGCGAGGGGAGGGGAGGGGAGGGGAGGGGAGGGGAGGGGAGGGGAGGGGAGGGGAGGGGAGGGGAGGGGAGGGGAGGGGAGGGGAGGGGAGGGGAGTGCTACCATAAATAAAATTGCCAAATACATGACATTTTGGATCTGGAGCCAAATCTTTGTGTACATGTCCTCTCCGTAGCCCCACGTGCTGACCACCCACCCGAATCTATCATACTGTTGGTCAGAAAGAACAGGGAGCATAGGGGAGGGCAGGGGAGTGGAGGGAAGGGAAAAGAGGGGATGGGAGGGGTGGGGAGCGCTACCATCAATAAAATTGCCAAATACGATGAAGGAGCAGCAGAGCCTGCAACCTCCAGTCCCCAACATCCTCCAACCACCCCCCACTGCTCCGTGGGAAATAGATAGAAGAATCAAGACTGAGGTTTAGCCTGGGATGGAGGTAGTGTGGCGAGGTGGTTTTCTGTTTGGTTGGTTGGTTGGTTGGTTGGTTGGTTGGTTTTAAAGTTTTTAAATTCTCACTGTCCTACTTTGTGATCAGTTGGCAATAAATTCAATTACTCTTCCCCAAGCCAAGTCTGTTTTGTCCATGAAGCCATCTTCCAGTCCTGAAGTAAGAAAGGAAACAGACCTGCAAGCAACTGTTACACAAGTGCAGGAAGAGTGACAAAGGAGGGTTTTGAGGCATGAAGTTACTGCAAGGATGCTCTGCTCTTTCCTCACTTCAGTATGAAAAGCACGGCACTAGTGGGTGGTCTGTGGTGGTAGTTGTTTTTTTGTTGTTTGTTTGTTTGTTTGTTGTTTTGTCAGCTCCACCCCACAGTATTTTGCTTGTTCTACTTGTTTTGGTGTGCCCCCATTCCCTCCCTCAAGGTAAAACATCCCTAGGGGCCATAACTTGCTGTTAGCAAACAAGATCTTGCAAAAGAGTGAAGTTAACATGGCACCACCTGCACTGGTGTATAAATAGTTCAAATATTTTCCCTCACTTTCCTGTAACTTTCCTGTAAATTGCTGGTCAGGAGATAACAAGTGGAGAAATTTAGGATAAGAGAGAGAAAGTTGTGTTTCCTATTGCCCTGGAGTTTCTGTTGGTCTGGCCACGGAAATGGAGTACTCAAAATCCTCAGGACACTCAGTTTATACCAGATTTATCCTAAAACTGCAGTATTTCTAGGCCCTTGGGATTCTTATCAATTAAAACATACTTTTTCACGCACAGAAGATGCAAAAAAGTGCGTCTACTGCAGTATGCAGACAGAGCCAGTCCTGTCTCTTGATTCCTTCTGCCTCCTGCCTGAAGAGCAGCAGACAATCGAGTTCTTGTCTTCAGTAGCTACGGCCTTAACCAACTGTGCAGTCTGTCCATTCATACACAGAGGAGGAAAAATAGCGTGGAATAACTCCTCTCCTTTGTGCTAACAGAGGAGGGTACAGCTTCCTCACTCCAACCCCACCGAGGCCAACCAGTCAGCAGTGCACGCCAGAGCCTCTGTCTCTTCCCCGTCTCATGATGTGCAGCTGGATCACTCTCCCTTCTATCCCCAGGATCGCTTTCAGCACAGTCACAGAAGGGTCAGACTCACAGCTTTAGGACCCATCAGAAGAGGCTTTCCCTCTTCTGCCACCACACCCCCTATACACATGCAATTTCACACATGCAAAGAGACACCATGGATTGGGGAGTTGCACAGAGAGGAGACCACACCCGTTTGCCTGCCTGCAGTTTGACACCAGTAGGGAGGTAATTCCGGTCAGGAGTTTCCATAGAGATGACAGAATATGGCCCTAGGGTCCTGCTGCTTCTTTCAGCCCTAATTCTTCAAATCCATAGGAACGGAAGAAACCTTCCCAGCCAAGTGCTGCATATCTTGAAGGTTGGAGAACCCACAGCCTTCTGCTTCATTTCATTTTAAAGATCAATCCCAATGTCACTCCCATAGAAGTAGTGGAAGCCATCTGGCTGGCTTGGCTTTCTCTCCAAAGAAGACCAAATGAGAGTTGGTCACGGGTGAGGATGAGCCCTGACAGTTCCTGCATTTTGGTTCTCCTGCAGCCCACAAAGCTCTCACTGCCTTGCCTGAATTTGAACCCCTTTGGAACCAAATCTACAGATTATCTCTGTAAATCCAAAACAGCACTTATTCACCATGTGAACAACAAATGCCTGGGATGGTTAACAGCACTTAGGTGCAAAAAAGAGCCCCCGCAGGAGCAGGCCCCGGGCCGCAGCTGCAGCCATGGAGAGGAGCCCACGGGGAGCAGGGGCAGAGAGGGACCTTGGAGGAGGGAACTGTATCCTCTTTTTTCATCGGTGCTGAGATTGAGGATCAGGATTTCGTGGTAGGAATTTGTTTAGATGAACCAATTTACCTCCATATGGGTTTTGTATGTTTGTTTCACCTTGTCTTGCAGGACCATCTTGGCTGGGTCTGCAGTGTTGTGCAAAAGTGAAGTTTTTCACAATAAAGAGCAGCTTTTTTTTCAGGGAAAAGGCTGAGGTGGCCTTCATCAGAGTCTTGTGACCTGAAAATGCAGAAAATGGGTGCATGGCTGGATGGGTGGGTAGGAGTTGGGAATTCAGCCTTGGGATCAGAACTGGGACGTTGTTGGGATAGGAAATGATCAGTGGGATGGGAAGTGATGATGGGGATAGGAACTCATTGGGATGGGATAAATGGGTTTTATTTTTATTGCATTAAATCCACTTTATTGACTGTGTTGTACAGTATGGCGTTGTTTTATTACTATAAAATTATGATGATTATTATTTAATCTTATTAATTAAACAATTTTTATACGTTATTATATTATAAATTATAAATATTAATATTGATTATATTGTTTTTATTCCTTTTCTACCCTATTAAACTCTCTTTATCCCAGTGCACTGGTTTGGACTTTAGTTTTCCTTCCGAGTCGTTGTGGATTCACTCCGGATGGGGGGACATTAGTGAACGCCTGTGTGCTTCAGATCCAAGGTCACCTTTGCCCTCAACTCAAGATACATGTTTGCATCTATTGTCGTGAAACAATGTTAACAACATCAACAAAAAAGTTCCCTACTTGCTAGCAGCATCCCTACGTTTGCTGGGGTCTGCTCTGTGCATTTTGAAGACCGTTCCATGCTATTCAGCCCCTTCAGGAGGAAATGGATGGTTCTAGGAAAATGCGTCTTGACCTGATGCAAAGCTGTGACTCAGCACCCTGCAGCCCCCGCAACCCCTGGCATTTTACCTGCAGCCCCTCCAACAACTCTGATGTTCCCTGCATCGACTTCAACCACTGCGCTGGGACCTGAGGCCCCTCAAACCCGTGTCACTCGCCCTGCAGCCCCTCCAGCCCCTGGCATGTTCCCTGCAGCACCTCGAGCCCCTGGCATGTTCCCTGCAGCCACTCCAAGCCTGGCACAGGCCCTACAGCTGGCTGCGGGGACTATCCAGAAATCTGCTCCAGAAATACAGTGATGGCAAGGAGCCCTCCACTTCATTCTTCCTTTTTTTTCTAGCTGGAAGCATTCAGAGTTGTCAACGGAATTGGTTTGGAGGAGTAGGAAAGACAGAATTGCTGGGTTTCTGCTTTCTCCCAGAAACTATCAGACCACAACATGACAGTTGTCTTTCTTTTACGTTCTTTTACACCTGGATCTTTCTCACTTTTATGAGTGTGGGGTATTCCTTCTTTCTCCCTTTACCTTCCTCCCTTCCTTCCTTCCTTCCTTCCTTCCTTCCTTCCCTCCTTTCGTTCTGTCTGTCTGTCTCTCTTTCTCTCTTTCTGTCCAGCACTGATTTTATGGCTACGTGTGTATATCCACAGTGTAGAGTTTTCTCCGTTCCGTTTCTTCCCTGAGTCTTGCCCCTCTTCCCTGCAACTGAACAGCATTGCCTTGATCAAGGAAGTGGCAACATGCGGCTTACACAGTAACCTGCTGAAATTACAGCTATAACCATGGAGCACAGCTGCCGATCAACACAAGACCACCAATCGCTCACATTTCTAAACTGCTCGTCACAATTCTTCCGTATGTAGGCTGTGATGCTGCTCATTTCTTAAGCACCCATCCATTTCTTCTCTTCCCAGACCCTCAAGGTGTCCTGGTCAAACCACCTCCCTTCCTCTTGCCCCATCTGGCTCTCCCACCTTCCTTTTCCCTCAAGGCTCAACTTTTTTTTTTTTTTTTTCAGCATAGGAGCTCCATAGAAGCTGCTGCTGCCCACCTCCGAGTTGACTAGGGCTGAACTACTGAAAAAGAAAAGAAAATCTATAAATAAGAGTGAGAGATATTCAGTATTTCTCTATGTTGTCATTTATTGGTGAAGATGAAAGTCTGCAGTTCATGTTCATTACACTAGCATGACAACATGACCACAAGGGGGACTGTCTGGTAGTGAAAAGGAACTTCTGCATGGATTAAAAATCTTTGCCTTTCTTTATTCTGAACTGTTTTTCTTATGGCTGCTAGAGAGAGAGATTCTCTGCCTTAGAAATAAAACTGCCCAGGCTGTTCTGATAAACCTGTAGGGTTAAGGCACTTCTACCAAAACAGATTTCAAAAGGCAAGAAGTCAAAAAGCAACAATTCAGTAATCTGTGTACGCTTCTATATTAAGTTTTAAGATAACCTGGTTTATATTTAGTTCACACAAATTAACCAAACATAGCAGCATACAACCTAAGAAAAGCTTAAGAAATTTATTAGATGCACAGATAAAGTGCTGTAACAGAGAAACTTGTGTAAATCTATTCTAAAATAAATAAGGTACAGTTAAACCACCTTTGACTCGTTTTAACTCGGAAAGAAATAACCTAAGTTTTAATCATTTGAATTTTAAGGTCAAGGTGAAATATACCATAACTATAACAGTGGTTGTGATCTGTATCAACTATTTGAGGCTCCTGTTCCTCTTGAGGTCTCCCAGAAACAGGAAGGCTATTGCAAAATGTGTCCATTAGACATAGTTCCTTTTACAGAAACATTTTTGTAATAAAGTCTGGTTGCTCAAATACATGTTAAAATATTTAACAAGGAAACAATTTTCTCCTGATCCAGTCGATCTTTTAAACAAGACGATGTATTTTTCCTATGACGCAGCCCACAGGAGGGAACAGAAGTAAACATCCTCCTGAACTGAAGACTGTTTTGCTTGAAGAACTAAACTATTGCATTATTATATGAGAGCAAGAAATATCCATTTGGGTTATCCCTTTCTCCAAACATGGTGCCCAGTGATACATGTATTTTTGCCTTAATCTCAAAGGCCCGTTTGTCTCCAGGTAAGGTACGTTAAAAAGAGATTCCCTTTAAGCATCTTATCACAAGAGCTCTTACTGCCTTTCCATCCGGGGAAGCTTGTGTGTTAAACTGCCCTTGGAGTTTTGGATGCTACTAGATTTCTGTGCTCTGTTATCCATAATTTCAGGCACTTCGGGGCTAACATGGCTGTTTAAGTCAATGCAATAATATTACCAATATATTCAACACTCAGAAGAGTCACCACAGTTTCCTTCACACACTCAGGATTTCAAATTCTTCTTCCAATTCAAATAGCTTGTCAGTAGATTCAATGAGTTCTGTAAAAAAAGATAAAGAAAAAAATGCTTCTAAAGACATGCCTGATTTTGTTCACTTAAAAAAAAAACTTTGAAAGACGCATTCCAGAAAAGTACTTTGTAAGAGTGAAAAAAAAAATCTGTGCTAGCAATTGTATGGCTTGTTTGGATACATGCCTGCTATATATTGCTTGACACTCACAAAGGATAGTTATTCTACCTGTGATTATTCTTTTATTTGCTAACGAGGAACATAACATTGCACAATTAGGCTTTTAATCGGTGCCTTACCTGCTCCTGTGGTTGTCACTTCTGGTTTTGTTGGAGGTATGAAAGGAGGCCAGTGTGGCGGGTGCTTCTGGACCAGCTCAAACATCCGTAGACTCTGCTGCTTTAGAATCTCCTGAGGACAGAATGCTTTCATTTTAAAAGCTGGCTCGGGAGACGCTTCAAACACAAAACGTGTCTGCTTAATTGAAAGTGTTTTTTAATTACGCATGTCCATCAGGAAAATAAAGTCTTTATACAGACATACTGTGAAATCCAAGCACCATGGTCTCTGTAATACATCCCTAGTTAAAACACATCTGGAAGACAGATCTCTTGAACTGTACTACAAATTATCAGTCTTATCATCTTTTGATATCAGCTTTGATATCTGCAAACCTGTAATTTTGTTGACATGTAGCAAGCACACTAGGAATGTACAATATTTTCTGCTTTTTAAAAGAAAGTTGCTTGCATAGAACTCTCCTCAAGTTTTCTGTTGATCAATAGCACAAAAGACAGATCTATCAGCTCCTCCAAAGGGGGAAAAAAAAAAAAAAAACGCATCAGATTTTGAAGGACAGGTTTTGGTCAGGAAAAAAGGTGTTCCTGAAGCCAAACGCTATTCCTCTTCAAAGAGAAGTTACCTTCTGTCCTGTATTTCAGTTATTTACAAACTGTTTTCCTTAGATGATTTTTTTTTTTTTAAATAAATGCCCTTAGAGGTTGATGGTACTTTACATTCAGACGTCTGGTGCTTAGCTTAACAGCTGCATGCAGAAACATCCTCAAGTCTGTTTCCTGTGGCAGCCAGCACCTTCTGTTCTCCCTAGATCAGCAGGAGCTAGAGGCCTACAGCACTTACAGAATCAGATCTTTAAGACAGCAGGGACTAACAGTCATAATTAGAACACGCAATCTATTATGTCAAACAATAAAAAAGGATCAGGAAGCAAATCATTGATACATCACTACAATATGGCAGTTAAACCTTAGTCATTTAGTGAGAATTAGAAGTTAAAAGCAAGTGTCACCCAGTAACACCTTCAAGTGTGGATGTTTACACCCATTTTCCAACTGGCAGGGTTTGTGGCTGGTAAAGTGCTGAACAATTTCCAATTAGCAATTCAGTAGTATTGCCTTACCCTGATGCTTTAATGCATTCTTCTCCATGGCTCATACAATTTGTATACAAAGGAAAATGCAAAGGAAAATTTTACAAAAAACAGACAATAAAAACCAGACTTTATAAAGAACAAATCGAGATGCTAAGTTGCCACTCTTACCTTTTGTACAAGACTACACCGGTTATCAAAATCACATTCTTCTTTGCAAAAGAAGCCCTTAGGGGAAAAAACAAACACACAGAGTTTTACCTTTGCAGATGGTAGGTATGTGGTACCAGCAGGTAAGGCGGTTTGACCTCTGATACAGTAATGCCCTGTACGATCAGTAGATATAAGACTCCAAATATGTGGCAGCTCTAGGGAGAGAACCCACGGGGAGAACAAGGCCCTGCAAACCCCTAACGAAATAGTCAAGCAAAAAATAGCAGCAGCTCCTGTGTGCTCCTCCATGGAGCGCCACCCAGTTCCTACAGTCCAGGTATCAGCAGAAGCTGAAAACTTGTAGATGATGGACCACCTAAGGAACATTTCCATTCTGGTATCTATACTGAAAATATTTGCTCTTCATTATGATTTTGTCTGTCTCGTTGCATCATGCCACATTTTGCACAGTTACGTAGTTAAGTATTAAAACAAAACAAAACAAAAAAACTTTCTAAAAAGCAGCAGTATTAAAAAACAGGTATGTGAATGAATGACAGATACCGGTATCTTTACAGATTGTTTAAAGCTTTAGAAACACATCCCACTGGTGACAACTGCCAATCACCCAATCACAGGATACTGGCATGGGATCAGATCCAATTTTTTCAAATACCACAGTACCCCCATGACATTTTGGCTGAATTACAAATAATACATTTGTATTTGTAATTTGGGGTGAAATACAATAATTCCACTTAAACATTTTCAACTTATGATATAAAGTAAGTTTAAGTAACTTGTCTAGAGGTGACCAAACCTAAAGTAGTGATAGAATAAAACCCGTAAACCTGTTTCAGTTCCTTGCTCTGACCATTATAATGCCTCTTGAAAGAAGTAAAAGCTGCTCAGTAAAGAAAACAAAGCGAGCTCCCTACAGTACAGACAGCTCCCCACTTGCCCTAAGATTCTCGATGTAGTTATGTACAAACTACTATGTGTTGATCACAGAAGACAGCTTTGTGATCTTGGTTCTGTTCAAGGAGATGCATTGCTGCCCTTACCAATGTAGAGAGACATTACTTTGAGATAAAGTACATGCATTCCAGATTTCCTGACACTTACTAAAGCTACTGAAGGGTCCAAATTCATGATCTTCATTCTATGTGGGGCTTCCTGGCACTGGAAACTCTCATCGTCAACCGTGCCATTTTCTTCTGAATCTACAAAGCTTTGAGTGGTGTGAGGGTCCAGATAGATCAGCTCATTGCCTGGATGGGTAAAAGCCGTATGTTAAAAATAAGCAAGTGACATTAATAAGCACTTGGTCCAGAACTGTAAAATAGAAATTAGATTGCCATTGCAGTCAGTATAATCTAGACTTTCCACCTAGGGATTCTTTAAGAGAATCGGAAGGTTTAGACACAGCGTTTCCCACAGGGTATTTAGTATAACTTCCTATTGTCACCTATTACTGTAATTTTTTGGTTGGTTATGTTCTATCTTTGTCACATACTTTTATTTTTCCATGTGAGATCCAGTACTTTTTTTTTTTTTTTTTTTTTTTAAATCTCAAGTGTTGTAAACACTAACATTTGACAGATTAAAAGGTACAGGATGTTCACAGATGCAATCTGTAATCCCATTAGGCATTCATTCAGAAATTGGAACAAAAAAGCCTAACTAAAACAGGTTAGGTTTTACAAAAGGACAAAATAGGGTTGCAAAATTTTGGCCCAAAGTGGGGTGAAATCTGAAGGAATGCATTTTAAATTAATTAGAGCAATACTTAATAACAGAAGGTATGCAAAAGGTGAAAAAGATACTGCTATCAGAAACAGTTTTGAAATACAAGAAAATAAAAGTGACATTTGACCAATACACTTGTCAAATGCTATCAGCTATTCTCAGTATGTTGCTCTTGTTGATGTCATCACTTATTTTTACACCTAGCTTTGCTGTTAACTTTCTGCTCCTGTTAAGGATCATCTCATACTGTTTCTAAACTCTTTTAGATATGCTTCTTCATTTATTTTATTCTATTCTCATCTTTCTTTACTTCTAGAGGTTCACGCTTAGACCCCTTACTATTTCCCCTTCAAAAAATGTTCTCTTTTGATCATCTGCACATTTGGAATAAGTTTCTTTTTTCCTTACCTAAAAATCCTATGAAATAATAGGCATTCTTTGGTTTCCCTCCTAATGCTCCCAAAGACTGTGGCATCTTAAAGCATTCCTAGGAGTTCAAAAGGAATAAAGGAAATTGTAATTCATTTCTTTACTGACATCACAGATACCCAAACTTATTTGACAGTAACGAGCAATGAATTGAAAGAAAACCTTACTTTAAATGCATCAATATATACGGGATTTATGTGATTTATCCCTAGTCGTAGAGGTATAATAAGCAAGAGGGCTTTCCAGCCTGTGCAGAGTCCTCCTGCCTTCTTGCTTCGGCCAAGAGCACTTCTGTGCAAATGTGCACTGCTGTGGGACGCGCTGCTGCTCTGAGGAGGGGACCAGCACATTTTTTCTGCAGGAATAAAACTAGAAATCAGTCAACGCACAGAGGAACACAAAGCAGATCTTCCTCTCAGTAGTGAATTAAGCTAGTTTGCCAGGGATCTTTATAGGGCACCCAAGACAAAACGAGCCGGGCATGGCAATTACAGCTATTTAGTAGAAGTAATTCTAGCAGACAGTATGTGCTGGCACGTCCAAGTGAGACGTTAGATCAATGATTGGGGGATGACAATTTAAGACTGCAGTGACATGTCCTATTAATGTTATTAATAGTGTCAAGCTTTGCCTATAAAACGCCAGAGAAATGAAATGGCAGCAATGATGACAGTAGAAATTCTTCAAGGAGCTCTTCACATCCAGTGATGTGAGCACGAAGTTGGCATCAGGGATCAAAAAAACACAACTGAGTTTGTATGTCCTTCTTCCCTCTTCTTACCCTTGCAAGACAAAGCCATGGCCCCCCAAGTATTTGTTCATGTTTAGATACATGCTGGCAAATGGAGTCAAATCAGAAACTGTTACCAGAAAACTGATGAGGTGTCACTTACTGATGTCTTCAATGACCACCGTATTGCCCATAGATACATAAACTGCTAATGAATTCCATTCATCAAATAAAGCAAGCTTCCTAGAAAACATTAAGGTACTAATTAATATAAACTAGTTGGATCAAAAGGGTAGCTTTACACTCAGAACCATTTGATTTATTTATTTTTTTTTCTTAAGAAAAAACATCCTTTCTGCATTTTTTAAAGTCTCCATGTAAGAAAAAGAAAACTTTAAACATTAAATGTTTAATATCTTTAGAAAAATAGGTACTGAGTGGTACCAGGAAAAACATATGCGCTGCACCATGTGCAAACTGTTTTGTCTTACTGCTAAGTGCAGTGACAGTAACAGTTCAACTACATCAAGTTTATTACTTTTTATTGCACTCGACAGTCTCTGCAATGGGTTCTTGCCCAATTGTGTCTTTTCTCATCTGGAAAAGAAAAAAATTCCTATGCCAGTTTTGCAGATTACTTTTTGCTTAAGAAATTCCACTGAATTCTGTGGAATTACTTCTGCCTGAGCCTGCGTGCACAGCAGAAATGGGGCGTTAAAAGCTAAATCAGCTAAGGGTTTGGGGCACCAAAACTTCAGTGGGAGACAGCAGCACACAGTTTTATGTCCACTTCTGCAAAATCCAAACCTTTGGGGAAGGGAGCTACACTCTTAAGCTGCACTGGCAGAATTAGCTGTTTCAAATAAGCCAGAAAGAAATGGGGGTGAGCGTTTCACCATGAAAAACTTGGCCATGAAAGATCTGGAGTCCAGGGCATGCTTCAGCTCCCCTCCCTCTTCAGATCATGTGCCTGTTCCAGGGTGTCAAAGACTTGCTGCTGAGCTCGCAGGACCTGTAGCCTAGCCCCTGCCTGAGGTAAGACACCTCCACGTACCCCTGGAGAACTGAGCAGCCTCAGTTCCTTTCAGTGTGGCTCCCAGACTATGAGGAGCTGCCCATCTTTATCCAGTAGCCTTGCTGGCAGAACTGCTGCTCAGAAAGGGAGGAATTGCAGCTCAGTTCCCTCCTCAGCCGAGATGGCTTCTCTCTGATGTTTCACACCACCACTCCGACCTACACGGTGGCACTCTCGACCTGCCAGAGCTGTGCCACTGTGCAGAAAGGAATATACATCTGTGGTGTGACTGGTGAGGGCATGCAGACGGCATAGCAGGAGACTTTCCTGCAGTTTCTTCTCCTCAGGCTCTTCCTTTATTAAAATTTAGAGGTCACCCATTCCCAACTCAGTACCTGCACACCGAGCTGTGGCATGACATTCCATGCTGCACTTGTAAAGAGATGGCAAGTACATTCCTGACTGTGGGACAGGGGGAGATGCAGCCTTCAAAACTCTGCCTGGGCCTTGTCTTGGCTGCCCCAGGGGAGTACGTTCTGAATGAGACTGGTATGATCTCACTTACTTCAGTACTTGAGCAACTGTATTTGGTCCAAACCATTCTCCAATTGACTTCCCCTCTCCAACACCCACCTGTGCTGTTTTCATAGTGAAAAAAAGACACACGTACACAAAATCAAAGAAAAATGAGACCATAAAGAATGTGGGAACAATATACAGTAAATACCGTGACTGTCAAACATTCTAGAGTAACTGCAATCTGTATTTAGCAATAACAATTATTTTCTCAATCTATGCTCTTTTCAAAACTTAGGGAGTGCCAGTTTCTTTAATAAACAAAAGGCTTCTAAACTACAATGAGAATTACAAGTTAACAAATGTTAGTGCCCTTTATTACAAATTACAGCAATAAGCTACAAGACTGTCTGTTCTAACATTACTGACTCTGGTACCCAAGGCTTACAGAGTTTATCAAGAGCTAGATTCTAGTACATGGCTTTATTTAGGTCTCAGGGAATGTTTCTGTACTACTAGTCTTTGCGCCCATCTGCATACCTTTTTATTTTTGTATAAGCATACACATTGTCTTCACATCCACTTCACATCAACTGCAAACATATTCTGACGGATCATGCTGCGTGTTGATAGCCATTCCAGTATCTCTGAGCTTCCAAGATTATTTAAAAGTACAGGCTGTGTTTAGACCTTGTTGGATTTCTAAGCACCCATTAAATAACAACATAAGATCCATACAGAAAGTCCAAACACTCCACTGGCAGCATCCTGGGATGTGACATGCATGCTTAAGAGCTTGCACCAGGGGGGTTTGGACCTCGTGCTGCTGACAAGTGAGGAGTGAAGAGAAGGGTAAGAGCACTGTCCCACGGTGGCAGGTTTTCCCTTGGCCTCAACTTGGGTGTTACACTAAAAGGTTTATAAAATAATGGCGACAGGATTCCCCATTTGTTCTCCTTCTATGCCTATTTCTCTGCTTCAGGCTGGGATGATTTCACCCAGCTGAATATGAATTGATTCATTAGGAACTGTTACCAGGGCATCAAAGAAAGTCTCACTAATAAATTCAGGGTTTGTGCTTTTAATGGAGTACTTACGAAGAAGCGTCTGCAGACAATACCAAAGTTCCCTCAGGACCAGCACTCACCTCTCCCTAAGTGTCTGCAGATCAGTGCTTGGGCCAGCATCATCTGCCCGCATCGCAGCATACATCCCCAGCCAGCGTCCGACGAAGGACCCGTGCCTCCTGTTAGGAAAGTTCAGCACAATCAGTGCAGGCTTTCAACTGGGTGCAGCACCACAGAGGACATTTCAGAGTGCTAGAAAACAGATAGGGCTGCTGAAGCCTCCATGAACTGTCCTACAGATAAAAGGCACACAGCAAGACTTTGGTTCCATGCTGTTGGTCTAATTCTAATCTCTGCATTGCACAAATAAACAAAATTCATTTATTCCTTGTGGAGCTGACTTACTCTTTTCATTCTTCAAGCAGCATTCACAAACCATTTACTGCATGCTATACAACATGATCACCTGTTTACATACAGACCTAAATAAACACTGATTTTAATAATCTTCATGTTTGCATAAACAGTTAAAATGATGCTCAAAATGCGCTAATACTCTAGAAATATTTTCCCAGCCTACGATGCCATCACTTATCTTGCTATTTAATTTAGAACAATGCAGCAAATCTGCAGTATACTCACCAATAGGCGAAAACTTTCTTCTATACGTAAACCACGTTAAACCACAGTAAACCACACGTGAACACACCTTGGCTTATTGTCTGACTTTGGCTTATGGTGCGTCTGTTGCTGTGTCCAGCACAGTGCAGCCCCCAAATTGCTACCAAAACCTTGCCACAAACCTCAATCCCCCTGTTAAAAGAGACCCTCTTGTTTGTTGCCCTTCTTTCGACACTCTCTAACAGGTTTATGTCTTTTTCTTATACTGTGGAGCCCAAAACTGCACTCAGTACTCAGTACATGGAATACCAACAGAGACTGCCTGGCATTTTCTCTTCTCTGCAGAAGCTCTGTTGCTAACACTGTCCAGAAATCACCACTGTCACAGACAGTAGTAGCATTCCCTCCTCCCACAGTTTGTTCTTCCCCCCAAGACTTAGACACCACCCAGAAAAAGAAGAATAATAATACTAATAAATAAAATAAAATAAAATAAAATAAAATAAAATAAAATAAAATAAAATAAAATAAAATAAAATAAAATAAAATAAAATAAAATAAAATAAAATAAAATAAAATAAAATAGTCAAAAGCTGTCAGAAAGGCAGTAGTGCAGACTGTGGAGAGCCTGGGTTGAAATCCTTCTTCTGTGAGGCTCTGAACGTATATCCCACCACAATCTCTCTGCTAATGTATGGCAGGGAAAGGAGGAAGAAAGAACATATCTCCTGCACTTTCCATTTATTGTTGACTGACAATTCTGTAGAGTTATAAAGCCTCAATCAGTGAGATACAGGGTTCTTCTCACATTGTCTCACTGTGCCCTAAGCGGAACAGCTCTAATCTAATAGATGCTTCACCACAAAATCATGAGTCATCTGCAGTTTTGAACTTTTCTGGGATCAAGTCCCTTCAGATGGTTGAGGAATCTGCTCCAGCACCTATGTAAACTGGTGCTCTACTAAGCTAGTGAGTGAACAAGAGAGAAATCCTCTGCTAGATGACTTGACAAATTGGGTCTGAAAATAGTGTTGAGGCAGAATAGTCCACGATTTTTGCCTTGGGTGCACAGAGGGATTGGGTGTTGTAGACTTCTTTTATTCTTCATTAAGATAAACATTTTCAAAAATGTGCTTGTTCAACCTTGCTCCCACTGTGTGCATGGGAGGGAGATAACTGAAAGTGGGGAGCGTTGCTTGGATCCTGCAAGTGGCTGAGGTCCAGTGGGGTTGGAGGCTTTCTTCCTCCTTTTGGAAATGCAAAGCAACCCTGCACCTCCCCTGCACTTGCAGAAGGATCGTGACAGCCCAAAGCACTGCGGCTTTGTAATTGCTGCATACACTTCGATCGGATTTACGTGGCAAGGGTTTGGTAGCAGGGGCCTGCAGGGATGGCGTCTGTGAGAACAATCCAGACAACAGCCAGCTCCAGATAGCTCCAAAAGGGCCCCGGCGCTTGCCAGAGCTGAGCCAATAAGCGATGTTGTTTGCACCTCTGGGAGAGCAGATGTAAGAAGGGGGAAATACTGCTGCACAACAGAAGCTGGAAGAGCAAGGAGTGAGAAGCAGCCCTGCAGCCCCCAAGGTGAGTGCAGCAGGAGGCAGGAGGTGCTCCAGGCTCACAGCAGCAGTTCCCCTGCGGGCTGTGCAGGGAGAGGCCCCTGGTGGAGCAGGCTGTCCCCCTGCACCCATGGGTCCCCCATGGAGCAGATCTCCACGCTGCTGCCCCCCTGTGGGTGGAGGAGCCCCCGGTGGAGCAGGTGGCTGTGGCCTGGAGGAGGCTGCGGCCTGTGGAGAGCCCCCGCAGGAGCAGGCCCCGGGCCGCAGCTGCAGCCATGGAGAGGAGCCCCCGCAGGAGCAGGGGGGCTGGGGGGAGCTGCCGCCCAGCCGTGGGGGACCCGTGCTGGAGCAGTTTGCTCCTGGGGGATGGATGGATGGATGGAGCCCGTGGGACGGAGCCGTGTGGGAGCAGTGCTTGAGGAGCTGCTGCCTGTGGGCAGCCCGTGTGGGATCAGCTGGGGAAGGGCAGCATCCCATGGGAGGGACCCCACGGGGAGCAGGGGCAGGGAGGGACCCTGAGGGTCACTCTGCTGAGTCTGCTTTGCCCGTCACGATACTTGTTGAGCCATCGCCCTGTCCTTATCTCAGCCCTGGAGCCCTTTGCATCGTATTTTCTCCCCCTTTCCCTTTGAGGAGGGGGAGTGAGAGAGCGGCCGTGGTGGAACTCGGCTGCCCACCCGCTTCGAACCACCGCAGTTGCAAAGTGCTGGGAAAGATTTCTTTCAAGAAATTAAACAAGGTGTTTAACAAAGAAATGCAGAGTTTCCTTTTGAAGGCTTCCTGGAGAATTGGGCTTCTTTCCTATTCCCAGCTCAGAGGAAGGGAATTGTTGATTTCACCTTCTTTTTTCTGACATGGAAATCAAAGGTGAACTGCTCTACAAGGACGGGCAACATCTCAGAATCAAGCTCTTTTGCTCTGTAGTCCTTTCTCAAGGAAAAGATTGATCACACACCTTCCACAGATGTAGGGGAGCAGGGAATAATTTGGGAACTACTCTAATTCAAGTCAGTTTGGGCATAGTGGTACTTCCCTAGCTGTTTCTGAGACAGACGCATTAGCAACAGAGAGTGTTGTGCTGTCACTGGGAGGCGCCTGCGGTGATGACTTCAGAAACAGAACTGAATTGTGTCACCACAGCACTTTGGCAACAGCTGCCTCCGTGCACGTTTAGCTGGGAGGCACAGAGAAGGGTGCTGGATGCGATGAAACCACGTGAGGATTTGTGGATCTCCCCTTGAGGTGCACAGAGAGGGACCATGCCCTTCTGTAAGTGTTCTGATGCTTGGCTGAGGAAAAAAATGTGGTTTTGTTGTGAATGCTTCATTGTAGTATTCTGTAGTTTGTGTCAAGTCCTTACAGAAGCCTCAAGGTTGGTACTTTGCTCAATGATGGAGCTGCACAGAGTGAGAACAGACCCAATGTACGGGTGAGGGCCTCTGCACGTTCTCTTCTTCCTACAGACGATCAACAAATAAGGGGAGACAGAGAAGAGTGTGCTGTGGTCCTCCCATAGACCGCAAGTACTAAAGCATAAACAAGAGGCTTAAGAGTCCCCCTGTCATGTTAAAATTCAGGACAGCAATGGACTTCCTCACACGGGCTGGCCTGTCGACTAGTGTCTCAGGCTGTGGCGTATGAAGATGCACTCCATCTGCTTTCAGGGTAGCAATGGCAGTGGGCAAGCTGCCTGACCTTAACATTTGTCATTTCATTTCTCACCTGAGTTTTGGTGGTTCTCCACGGTTCATTCTAGAAAAAAAAAAAAAAAAAAAAAGAAAAAGTGAATTTGGATCAAAATAAAAGGATAAAAGGATTTCCTTTCCATTAATTACATGTTCTTAACTTAACTAAAAAAAGTGAACTGTGATGAAAATAAAAGGATTTCCTTTCCATTCATTACATGTTCTTACCTTTGTAACAGATTTGGTTATTGACTTAGAAGGCAAATATCTGGCCAGACTGCAAGACTTGTGCTCGCAGCGTGGGACAGCTCTCATAAAGGTGATTCAGGGCAGTTTCTGGAAAACAAGACATCAGATCTCCCAAACAGCTTTCTTTGTGCTAATGTAGGAAGGGTGAGTAAGTGTAAAGGTAAGAGCCCAGACACCGTAAGAAGCAGAAAGTGTGAAGGAAACTTCATTCTGGCTGATACAGCTCCATATCTAGTTGTCAAGTATGAAGAGAGCAGTGCTAAGTTTCTTGGGGAGAGGTAAAAAAGAAGAGACTGGGAGATTGTAAAAGGAAAAAGTGGGATTCCCTATTTCAGGAAATCCTAGGAACTGGAAATAGAGATTGGAAGAGTGCTTTAAGCCAAGACAGACATGTTTTAAAACTAAAACGTAGGAGTTGAATGAACCAAGAAATGAATCCCTTTTGATTATGCAGTTGTGTCCAGTGTTATCTTGGGAAATATGGTTTCCACATAAAACGTATCTGGGGCTTGAAGTTCTCCTAAGGCCCTTCTCTGTGTATTCCCTACTGTTTGGTAAGCGCTGAGGTCACACTGCAGACAGCAGCACGTCCTCTCCCCACTACTTAGCTGTCTGTTCTCACAACACGTCTAGGAACAAAATGGCTTGGACACAACTGCGCCTAGGACCGAGTTCATTCAAGCTGCTGGACGAGGTAAAAGCTCTGGACAAGCGAAGGGGAGGGAGGGATGGGTGGACATACAATATGATCACCTTAATCTCATTTCTCTAAGAATCCTGGCTGAGAAAACAAAACAAAACAGAATCAAAAAGAACAGAACAGAACAAATGAAGCAAGCAGCTAGCTTGCTGGAGACATTGTCTGGGAAGCAGTGAAAACACTTGCAAACAAAAACACGTCAAAGGACTAACTCTTTGAGCTTAATTCTAATCCAACAGCATAACCTCAAAGTCCTGTTTCTGTTCGTAACAGGCTGCTACAGTAACATGTCCCATTGGATGACTTTGCAGCATAGATGTCAGGAATGCAGCTTGGGATCCCCTCCTTCTACTCAGAGTTCACTTTGAAGGGATGAGCAAGTAATTCTTCCTGGGTTGACGGAAATCTAAAGTCTGTTTTCTAACACTCTTGCAGACGCTTCTCTGTCCATCGGCCTGTCCTGCCAACTCTGGTGTGAGTGTGAAGTTGTGGCAAGAGGGATTTCCCATTCCTATTTGACCTGATGGACACCAGCTTTCCTCGGAAATGGCTGATGTTGCTGAGGAGGCAGCAGTATCAAAGCCCTTGCTGATGAAGGTACAACCAGCTGGGGAGGCTTTGGCATTTCTGCACAACGCTGCTCCCTGACTGTCACTCCAGACTCAGATTCGGAAAGAAGCAAAGCAAGCTAGAGGAAAACTGGATGTCCTGGTAATTTTCTTTTTCTTTTATTTCTTCATTCTTCACTTGTAAGAAAATCTAAATCTTAACCCTTTGTTTGAAAACACGGCTTTATGGAAATGCTTATGGGTGTGCTCCTTCACCTTGTGTGGAACCTGCTTCACCTCGCTTCAGCTATAGGACACCTATGCTCCAATTTATGCTTCCCATGATAAAGCGGTGTTCTTTCGGTATTCTTTTCTGTGATGCTTGCAGGCGAGGTTGAAAAGAGTTGTCAGTAGGATTCTTCGTTTCCTTTGCAGTATCCAAAGCTCCGTATTACCGTGGATCTTCTCCTCTGATCTGGAAAGCTTCACAGGCCAAAAGAGAATTGAGATGACGAAGGAAATAGAGAATGCTGACCAATATTGCCAAGTACCACCCGTAAGTTTTGTGAAAGAATCCGGTGCATTTCTGTAGTGGTAGAAAGTTCATAAAATCATCGTCGTGCACTTGAAGGCAAGCAATGCTGTAAAAATGAAGAATGCAAGGCCCTGCTTAAGGACAATCTTCAGGCTGCTTCTAGATCAACAGCTTATTTGCTTCTTCCACAACCTCATCTCCGCTTGCTTAGAAGTTGTGAAGGTCGGAAGCACACTCCGTCTTTTTCATCCCCTCTGTGTATCTTTTCCCTGACAGCAACTTCTGTCTTGGCTCTTCACATCCAGCCAGAGCAGTTGCTTTGCCTCCGCAACCTGCAGGCTGACCTCTCGTGTGTACCTGTGCTGGACTGAGGGTAATGCTTGTAACGCACACAGATGCTGCATTCACTGTGACTTTTAGAAAAGAGAGCAAGAAGCTAACCTGCACAGCAGACTCTTAGGTTTCTGTCTCTCTCTCTCTCTCTCTATCTGCATATATATTTCAGTACTTATTTACTTCTTTAAAGATACCTTAAATAGAATAGATACTTTAAGAAAGCTTACTTGTTCTTCCCCTTTCCTTGTTTTTAACGTTTGCTTTTCTAACCAATCCTTAATGTTACAACATTGGATTGATGCAGTACTCAGTCCTTAGAAGTTCTCAAAGCACATCAGTGATTTCTCTATTTCTCAACCTTTCCATCTTCATTGAGATCTCTCATCTGAATTTAGGTAGGAGGTGAAGAAGAACACTGCAAGCAGCTGAAGCCGTATCAGACACATGCTTCTGCTAGGAAGTCATTCCGAGTGATTCCACGGTGTACTTTAGACAGGTTTGCTCTGGTCCTCTGGACTCAGCATCCCCAAGGGATATTTCAAAGCTCTCGGAAGGACCCGTCATTATCTCTGACACTGCAGCCTCCAGTAGGAAGGGGTAAATATTCCTTGCCCTTGTGCAAAGGAACTACTCAGTTAGCTGTTTCTAACCCAAATCTCGTTGTTGTCTTCTATTGACAGACACCACCCGGCTAGCCAAGCTAAACCACTGAAAATGGAAGGAGTGGGACATCTTCCAAAGCCTGCTGCTGCTTCTAAGCAGAAGTGCGCTGTAGGTGGGGACACAGCAAGAGGAAACGTCCAGGCCACGGTGGAACTGCAAGGCACCTGTCTGAGCCACACAACGAAGTCAGCGATTCCCAGTTGGAGACTGTTGCTCGACCAGTGACACAGCAGCTGGAGCGCTTCTGGTTGCTGCTGATGGGTTCCCGTGAATCAGCCAGGGATAGGAGCTATGAGAACGACTGAAGCGATTTGAAGTTACCCGAATGAAAGAAGAGAGGAGAGAAGAAGACAAGAGGGGAGGGAAGGGGAGGGAATAAAAGGAAGGGAGGGGAGGGGAGGGGAGGGCAGGGGGAGGGTAGGATAGGATAGGATAGGATAGGATAGGATAGGATAGGATAGGATAGGATAGGATAGGATAGGATAGGATAGGATAGGATAGGATAGGGTAGGGTAGGGTAGGGTAGGGTAGGGTAGGGTAGGGTAGGGTAGGGTAGGGTAGGGTAGGGTAGGGTAGGGTAGGGTAGGGTAGGGTAGGGTAGGGTAGGGTAGCATAGTGTAGTGTAGCGTGTTAGAGGGGAGGGGAGCATAGGAGAGTATAGGGTAGTGTAGGGGATCGGAGTTTAGGGGAGTGTAGGGTAGGATACGGGAGGGGAGTGTAGGAGAGTGTAGGGGAGGGGGGCATAGGGTAATGTAGGGTAGTGTAGCGAACGGGAGTTTAGGGTAGGATAGGGGAGGGAAGTGTAGGAGTGTGTAGGGTAGTATAGGGGAGGGGAGTGTAGCAGAGTATAGGGACAGGGAGCATAGGGGAGGGGATGGTAGGGGAGGGGAGGGGAGGGGAGGGGAGTGCTACCATAAATAAAATTGCCAAATACATGACATTTTGGATCTGGAGCCAAATCTTTGTGTACATGTCCTCTCCGTAGCCCCACGTGCTGACCACCCACCCGAATCTATCATACTGTTGGTCAGAAAGAACAGGGAGCATAGGGGAGGGCAGGGGAGTGGAGGGAAGGGAAAAGAGGGGATGGGAGGGGTGGGGAGCGCTACCATCAATAAAATTGCCAAATACGATGAAGGAGCAGCAGAGCCTGCAACCTCCAGTCCCCAACATCCTCCAACCACCCCCCACTGCTCCGTGGGAAATAGATAGAAGAATCAAGACTGAGGTTTAGCCTGGGATGGAGGTAGTGTGGCGAGGTGGTTTTCTGTTTGGTTGGTTGGTTGGTTGGTTGGTTTTAAAGTTTTTAAATTCTCACTGTCCTACTTTGTGATCAGTTGGCAATAAATTCAATTACTCTTCCCCAAGCCAAGTCTGTTTTGTCCATGAAGCCATCTTCCAGTCCTGAAATAAGAAAGGAAACAGACCTGCAAGCAACTGTTACACAAGTGCAGGAAGAGTGACAAAGGAGGGTTTTGAGGCATGAAGTTCCTGCAAGGATGCTCTGCTCTTTCCTCACTTCAGTATGAAAAGCACGGCACTAGTGGGTGGTCTGTGGTGGTAGTTGTTTTTTTGTGGTTTGTTTGTTTGTTTGTTGTTTTGTCAGCTCCACCCCACAGTATTTTGCTTGTTCTACTTGTTTTGGTGTGCCCCCATTCCCTCCCTCAAGGTAAAACATCCCTAGGGGCCATAACTTGCTGTTAGCAAACAAGATCTTGCAAAAGAGTGAAGTTAACATGGCACCACCTGCACTGGTGTATAAATAGTTCAAATATTTTCCCTCACTTTCCTGTAACTTTCCTGTAAATTGCTGGTCAGGAGATAACAAGTGGAGAAATTTAGGATAAGAGAGAGAAAGTTGTGTTTCCTATTGCCCTGGAGTTTCTGTTGGTCTGGCCACGGAAATGGAGTACTCAAAATCCTCAGGACACTCAGTTTATACCAGATTTATCCTAAAACTGCAGTATTTCTAGGCCCTTGGGATTCTTATCAATTAAAACATACTTTTTCACGCACAGAAGATGCAAAAAAGTGCGTCTACTGCAGTATGCAGACAGAGCCAGTCCTGTCTCTTGATTCCTTCTGCCTTCTGCCTGAAGAGCAGCAGACAATCGAGTTCTTGTCTTCAGTAGCTACGGCCTTAACCAACTGTGCAGTCTGTCCATTCATACACAGAGGAGGAAAAATAGCGTGGAATAACTCCTCTCCTTTGTGCTGACAGAGGAGGGTACAGCTTCCTCACTCCAACCCCACCGAGGCAAACCAGTCAGCAGTGCACGCCAGAGCCTCTGTCTCTTCCCCGTCTCATGATGTGCAGCTGGATCACTCTCCCTTCTATCCCCAGGATCGCTTTCAGCACAGTCACAGAAGGGTCAGACTCACAGCTTTAGGAGCCATCAGAAGAGGCTTTCCCTCTTCTGCCACCACACCCCCTATACACATGCAATTTCACACATGCAAAGAGACACCATGGATTGGGGAGTTGCACAGAGAGGAGACCACACCCGTTTGCCTGCCTGCAGTTTGACACCAGTAGGGAGGTAATTCCGGTCAGGAGTTTCCATAGAGATGACAGAATATGGCCCTAGGGTCCTGCTGCTTCTTTCAGCCCTAATTCTTCAAATCCATAGGAACGGAAGAAACCTTCCCAGCCAAGTGCTGCATATCTTGAAGGTTGGAGAACCCACAGCCTTCTGCTTCATTTCATTTTAAAGATCAATCCCAATGTCACTCCCATAGAAGTAGTGGAAGCCATCTGGCTGGCTTGGCTTTCTCTCCAAAGAAGACCAAATGAGAGTTGGTCACGGGTGAGGATGAGCCCTGACAGTTCCTGCATTTTGGTTCTCCTGCAGCCCACAAAGCTCTCACTGCCTTGCCTGAATTTGAACCCCTTTGGAACCAAATCTACAGATTATCTCTGTAAATCCAAAACAGCACTTATTCACCATGTGAACAACAAATGCCTGGGATGGTTAACAGCACTTAGGTGCAAAAAAGAGCCCCCGCAGGAGCAGGCCCCGGGCCGCAGCTGCAGCCATGGAGAGGAGCCCACGGGGAGCAGGGGCAGAGAGGGACCTTGGAGGAGGGAACTGTATCCTCTTTTTTCATCGGTGCTGAGATTGAGGATCAGGATTTCGTGGTAGGAATTTGTTTAGATGAACCAATTTACCTCCATATGGGTTTTGTATGTTTGTTTCACCTTGTCTTGCAGGACCATCTTGGCTGGGTCTGCAGTGTTGTGCAAAAGTGAAGTTTTTCACAATAAAGAGCAGCTTTTTTTTCGGGGAAAAGGCTGAGGTGGCCTTCATCAGAGTCTTGTGACCTGAAAATGCAGAAAATGGGTGCATGGCTGGATGGGTGGGTAGGAGTTGGGAATTCAGCCTTGGGATCAGAACTGGGACGTTGTTGGGATAGGAAATGATCAGTGGGATGGGAAGTGATGATGGGGATAGGAACTCATTGGGATGGGAAAAATGGGTTTTATTTTTATTGCATTAAATCCACTTTATTGACTGTGTTGTACAGTATGGCGTTGTTTTATTACTATAAAATTATGATGATTATTATTTAATCTTATTAATTAAACAATTTTTATACGTTATTATATTATAAATTATAAATATTAATATTGATTATATTGTTTTTATTCCTTTTCTACCCTATTAAACTCTCTTTATCCCAGTGCACTGGTTTGGACTTTAGTTTTCCTTCCGAGTCGTTGTGGATTCACTCCGGATGGGGGGACATTAGTGAACGCCTGTGTGCTTCAGATCCAAGGTCACCTTTGCCCTCAACTCAAGATACATGTTTGCATCTATTGTCGTGAAACAATGTTAACAACATCAACAAAAAAGTTCCCTACTTGCTAGCAGCATCCCTACGTTTGCTGGGGTCTGCTCTGTGCATTTTGAAGACCGTTCCATGCTATTCAGCCCCTTCAGGAGGAAATGGATGGTTCTAGGAAAATGCGTCTTGACCTGATGCAAAGCTGTGACTCAGCACCCTGCAGCCCCCGCAACCCCTGGCATTTTACCTGCAGCCCCTCCAACAACTCTGATGTTCCCTGCATCGACTTCAACCACTGCGCTGGGACCTGAGGCCCCTCAAACCCGTGTCACTCGCCCTGCAGCCCCTCCAGCCCCTGGCATGTTCCCTGCAGCACCTCGAGCCCCTGGCATGTTCCCTGCAGCCACTCCAAGCCTGGCACAGGCCCTACAGCTGGCTGCGGGGACTATCCAGAAATCTGCTCCAGAAATACAGTGATGGCAAGGAGCCCTCCACTTCATTCTTCCTTTTTTTTCTAGCTGGAAGCATTCAGAGTTGTCAACGGAATTGGTTTGGAGGAGTAGGAAAGACAGAATTGCTGGGTTTCTGCTTTCTCCCAGAAACTATCAGACCACAACATGACAGTTGTCTTTCTTTTACGTAATTTTACACCTGGATCTTTCTCACTTTTATGAGTGTGGGGTATTCCTTCTTTCTCCCTTTACCTTCCTCCCTTCCTTCCTTCCTTCCTTCCTTCCTTCCTTCCCTCCTTTCGTTCTGTCTGTCTGTCTCTCTTTCTCTCTTTCTGTCCAGCACTGATTTTATGGCTACGTGTGTATATCCACAGTGTAGAGTTTTCTCCGTTCCGTTTCTTCCCTGAGTCTTGCCCCTCTTCCCTGCAACTGAACAGCATTGCCTTGATCAAGGAAGTGGCAACATGCGGCTTACACAGTAACCTGCTGAAATTACAGCTATAACCATGGAGCACAGCTGCCGATCAACACAAGACCACCAATCGCTCACATTTCTAAACTGCTCGTCACAATTCTTCCGTATGTAGGCTGTGATGCTGCTCATTTCTTAAGCACCCATCCATTTCTTCTCTTCCCAGACCCTCAAGGTGTCCTGGTCAAACCACCTCCCTTCCTCTTGCCCCATCTGGCTCTCCCACCTTCCTTTTCCCTCAAGGCTCAACTTTTTTTTTTTTTTTTTCAGCATAGGAGCTCCATAGAAGCTGCTGCTGCCCACCTCCGAGTTGACTAGGGCTGAACTACTGAAAAAGAAAAGAAAATCTATAAATAAGAGTGAGAGATATTCAGTATTTCTCTATGTTGTCATTTATTGGTGAAGATGAAAGTCTGCAGTTCATGTTCATTACACTAGCATGACAACATGACCACAAGGGGGACTGTCTGGTAGTGAAAAGGAACTTCTGCATGGATTAAAAATCTTTGCCTTTCTTTATTCTGAACTGTTTTTCTTATGGCTGCTAGAGAGAGAGATTCTCTGCCTTAGAAATAAAACTGCCCAGGCTGTTCTGATAAACCTGTAGGGTTAAGGCACTTCTACCAAAACAGATTTCAAAAGGCAAGAAGTCAAAAAGCAACAATTCAGTAATCTGTGTACGCTTCTATATTAAGTTTTAAGATAACCTGGTTTATATTTAGTTCACACAAATTAACCAAACATAGCAGCATACAACCTAAGAAAAGCTTAAGAAATTTATTAGATGCACAGATAAAGTGCTGTAACAGAGAAACTTGTGTAAATCTATTCTAAAATAAATAAGGTACAGTTAAACCACCTTTGACTCGTTTTAACTCGGAAAGAAATAACCTAAGTTTTAATCATTTGAATTTTAAGGTCAAGGTGAAATATACCATAACTATAACAGTGGTTGTGATCTGTATCAACTATTTGAGGCTCCTGTTCCTCTTGAGGTCTCCCAGAAACAGGAAGGCTATTGCAAAATGTGTCCATTAGACATAGTTCCTTTTACAGAAACATTTTTGTAATAAAGTCTGGTTGCTCAAATACATGTTAAAATATTTAACAAGGAAACAATTTTCTCCTGATCCAGTCGATCTTTTAAACAAGACGATGTATTTTTCCTATGACGCAGCCCACAGGAGGGAACAGAAGTAAACATCCTCCTGAACTGAAGACTGTTTTGCTTGAAGAACTAAACTATTGCATTATTATATGAGAGCAAGAAATATCCATTTGGGTTATCCCTTTCTCCAAACATGGTGCCCAGTGATACATGTATTTTTGCCTTAATCTCAAAGGCCCGTTTGTCTCCAGGTAAGGTACGTTAAAAAGAGATTCCCTTTAAGCATCTTATCACAAGAGCTCTTACTGCCTTTCCATCCGGGGAAGCTTGTGTGTTAAACTGCCCTTGGAGTTTTGGATGCTACTAGATTTCTGTGCTCTGTTATCCATAATTTCAGGCACTTCGGGGCTAACATGGCTGTTTAAGTCAATGCAATAATATTACCAATATATTCAACACTCAGAAGAGTCACCACAGTTTCCTTCACACACTCAGGATTTCAAATTCTTCTTCCAATTCAAATAGCTTGTCAGTAGATTCAATGAGTTCTGTAAAAAAAGATAAAGAAAAAAATGCTTCTAAAGACATGCCTGATTTTGTTCACTTAAAAAAAAAACTTTGAAAGACGCATTCCAGAAAAGTACTTTGTAAGAGTGAAAAAAAAAATCTGTGCTAGCAATTGTATGGCTTGTTTGGATACATGCCTGCTATATATTGCTTGACACTCACAAAGGATAGTTATTCTACCTGTGATTATTCTTTTATTTGCTAACGAGGAACATAACATTGCACAATTAGGCTTTTAATCGGTGCCTTACCTGCTCCTGTGGTTGTCACTTCTGGTTTTGTTGGAGGTATGAAAGGAGGCCAGTGTGGCGGGTGCTTCTGGACCAGCTCAAACATCCGTAGACTCTGCTGCTTTAGAATCTCCTGAGGACAGAATGCTTTCATTTTAAAAGCTGGCTCGGGAGACGCTTCAAACACAAAACGTGTCTGCTTAATTGAAAGTGTTTTTTAATTACGCATGTCCATCAGGAAAATAAAGTCTTTATACAGACATACTGTGAAATCCAAGCACCATGGTCTCTGTAATACATCCCTAGTTAAAACACATCTGGAAGACAGATCTCTTGAACTGTACTACAAATTATCAGTCTTATCATCTTTTGATATCAGCTTTGATATCTGCAAACCTGTAATTTTGTTTACAGGTAGCAAGCACACTAGGAATGTACAATATTTTCTGCTTTTTAAAAGAAAGTTGCTTGCATAGAACTCTCCTCAAGTTTTCTGTTGATCAATAGCACAAAAGACAGATCTATCAGCTCCTCCAAAGGGGGAAAAAAAAAAAAAAAAACGCATCAGATTTTGAAGGACAGGTTTTGGTCAGGAAAAAAGGTGTTCCTGAAGCCAAACGCTATTCCTCTTCAAAGAGAAGTTACCTTCTGTCCTGTATTTCAGTTATTTACAAACTGTTTTCCTTAGATGATTTTTTTTTTTTTAAATAAATGCCCTTAGAGGTTGATGGTACTTTACATTCAGACGTCTGGTGCTTAGCTTAACAGCTGCATGCAGAAACATCCTCAAGTCTGTTTCCTGTGGCAGCCAGCACCTTCTGTTCTCCCTAGATCAGCAGGAGCTAGAGGCCTGCAGCACTTACAGAATCAGATCTTTAAGATAGCAGGGACTAACAGTCATAATTAGAACACGCAATCTATTATGTCAAACAATAAAAAAGGATCAGGAAGCAAATCATTGATACATCACTACAATATGGCAGTTAAACCTTAGTCATTTAGTGAGAATTAGAAGTTAAAAGCAAGTGTCACCCAGTAACACCTTCAAGTGTGGATGTTTACACCCATTTTCCAACTGGCAGGGTTTGTGGCTGGTAAAGTGCTGAACAATTTCCAATTAGCAATTCAGTAGTATTGCCTTACCCTGATGCTTTAATGCATTCTTCTCCATGGCTCATACAATTTGTATACAAAGGAAAATGCAAAGGAAAATTTTACAAAAAACAGACAATAAAAACCAGACTTTATAAAGAACAAATCGAGATGCTAAGTTCCCACTCTTACCTTTTGTACAAGACTACACCGGTTATCAAAATCACATTCTTCTTTGCAAAAGAAGCCCTTAGGGGAAAAAACAAACACACAGAGTTTTACCTTTGCTGATGGTAGGTATGTGGTACCAGCAGGTAAGGCGGTTTGACCTCTGATACAGTAATGCCCTGTACGATCAGTAGATATAAGACTCCAAATATGTGGCAGCTCTAGGGAGAGAACCCACGGGGAGAACAAGGCCCTGCAAACCCCTAACGAAATAGTCAAGCAAAAAATAGCAGCAGCTCCTGTGTGCTCCTCCATGGAGCGCCACCCAGTTCCTACAGTCCAGGTATCAGCAGAAGCTGAAAACTTGTAGATGATGGACCACCTAAGGAACATTTCCATTCTGGTATCTATACTGAAAATATTTGCTCTTCATTATGATTTTGTCTGTCTCGTTGCATCATGCCACATTTTGCACAGTTACGTAGTTAAGTATTAAAACAAAACAAAACAAAAAAACTTTCTAAAAAGCAGCAGTATTAAAAAACAGGTATGTGAATGAATGACAGATACCGGTATCTTTACAGATTGTTTAAAGCTTTAGAAACACATCCCACTGGTGACAACTGCCAATCACCCAATCACAGGATACTGGCATGGGATCAGATCCAATTTTTTCAAATACCACAGTACCCCCATGACATTTTGGCTGAATTACAAATAATACATTTGTATTTGTAATTTGGGGTGAAATACAATAATTCCACTTAAACATTTTCAACTTATGATATAAAGTAAGTTTAAGTAACTTGTCTAGAGGTGACCAAACCTAAAGTAGTGATAGAATAAAACCCGTAAACCTGTTTCAGTTCCTTGCTCTGACCATTATAATGCCTCTTGAAAGAAGTAAAAGCTGCTCAGTAAAGAAAACAAAGCGAGCTCCCTACAGTACAGACAGCTCCCCACTTGCCCTAAGATTCTCGATGTAGTTATGTACAAACTACTATGTGTTGATCACAGAAGACAGCTTTGTGATCTTGGTTCTGTTCAAGGAGATGCATTGCTGCCCTTACCAATGTAGAGAGACATTACTTTGAGATAAAGTACATGCATTCCAGATTTCCTGACACTTACTAAAGCTACTGAAGGGTCCAAATTCATGATCTTCATTCTATGTGGGGCTTCCTGGCAGTGGAAACTCTCATCGTCAACCGTGCCATTTTCTTCTGAATCTACAAAGCTTTGAGTGGTGTGAGGGTCCAGATAGATCAGCTCATTGCCTGGATGGGTAAAAGCCGTATGTTAAAAATAAGCAAGTGACATTAATAAGCACTTGGTCCAGAACTGTAAAATAGAAATTAGATTGCCATTGCAGTCAGTATAATCTAGACTTTCCACCTAGGGATTCTTTAAGAGAATCGGAAGGTTTAGACACAGCGTTTCCCACAGGGTATTTAGTATAACTTCCTATTGTCACCTATTACTGTAATTTTTTGGTTGGTTATGTTCTATCTTTGTCACATACTTTTATTTTTCCATGTGAGATCCAGTACTTTTTTTTTTTTTTTTTTTTTTTAAATCTCAAGTGTTGTAAACACTAACATTTGACAGATTAAAAGGTACAGGATGTTCACAGATGCAATCTGTAATCCCATTAGGCATTCATTCAGAAATTGGAACAAAAAAGCCTAACTAAAACAGGTTAGGTTTTACAAAAGGACAAAATAGGGTTGCAAAATTTTGGCCCAAAGTGGGGTGAAATCTGAAGGAATGCATTTTAAATTAATTAGAGCAATACTTAATAACAGAAGGTATGCAAAAGGTGAAAAAGATACTGCTATCAGAAACAGTTTTGAAATACAGAATCACAGAATCACAGAATCACAGAATTTCTAGGTTGGAAGAGACCTCAAGATCATCGAGTCTAACCTCTAACCTAACACTAACAGTCCCCACTAAACCATATCCCTAAGCTCTACATCTAAACGTCTTTTGAAGACTTCCAGGGATGGTGACTCCACCACCTCCCTGGGCAGCCCGTTCCAGTGCCTCACAACCCTTTCAGTAAAGAAATTCTTCCTAACATCTAACCTAAAACTCCCCTGGCATAACTTTAGCCCATTCCCCCTCGTCCTGTCACCAGGCACATGGGAGAACAGGCCAACCCCCACCTCTCTACAGCCTCCTATAATGTACTTATACAGAGCAATAAGGTCACCCCTGAGCCTCCTCTTCTCTAGGCTGAACAAGCCCAGCTCCTTCAGCCGCTCCTCATAGGACTTGCTCTCCAGGCCCCTCACCAGCTTCGTCGCCCTTCTTTGGACCCGCAAGAAAATAAAAGTGACATTTGACCAATACACTTGTCAAATGCTATCAGCTATTCTCAGTATGTTGCTCTTGTTGATGTCATCACTTATTTTTACACCTAGCTTTGCTGTTAACTTTCTGCTCCTGTTAAGGATCATCTCATACTGTTTCTAAACTCTTTTAGATATGCTTCTTCATTTATTTTATTCTATTCTCATCTTTCTTTACTTCTAGAGGTTCACGCTTAGACCCCTTACTATTTCCCCTTCAAAAAATGTTCTCTTTTGATCATCTGCACATTTGGAATAAGTTTCTTTTTTCCTTACCTAAAAATCCTATGAAATAATAGGCATTCTTTGGTTTCCCTCCTAATGCTCCCAAAGACTGTGGCATCTTAAAGCATTCCTAGGAGTTCAAAAGGAATAAAGGAAATTGTAATTCATTTCTTTACTGACATCACAGATACCCAAACTTATTTGACAGTAACGAGCAATGAATTGAAAGAAAACCTTACTTTAAATGCATCAATATATACGGGATTTATGTGATTTATCCCTAGTCGTAGAGGTATAATAAGCAAGAGGGCTTTCCAGCCTGTGCAGAGTCCTCCTGCCTTCTTGCTTCGGCCAAGAGCACTTCTGTGCAAATGTGCACTGCTGTGGGACGCGCTGCTGCTCTGAGGAGGGGACCAGCACATTTTTTCTGCGGGAATAAAACTAGAAATCAGTCAACGCACAGAGGAACACAAAGCAGATCTTCCTCTCAGTAGTGAATTAAGCTAGTTTGCCAGGGATCTTTATAGGGCACCCAAGACAAAACGAGCCGGGCATGGCAATTACAGCTATTTAGTAGAAGTAATTCTAGCAGACAGTATGTGCTGGCACGTCCAAGTGAGACGTTAGATCAATGATTGGGGGATGACAATTTAAGACTGCAGTGACATGTCCTATTAATGTTATTAATAGTGTCAAGCTTTGCCTATAAAACGCCAGAGAAATGAAATGGCAGCAATGATGACAGTAGAAATTCTTCAAGGAGCTCTTCACATCCAGTGATGAGAGCATGAAGTTGGCATCAGGGATCAAAAAAACACAACTGAGTTTGTATGTCCTTCTTCCCTCTTCTTACCCTTGCAAGACAAACCCATGGCCCCCCAAGTATTTGTTCATGTTTAGATACATGCTGGCAAATGGAGTCAAATCAGAAACTGTTACCAGAAAACTGATGAGGTGTCACTTACTGATGTCTTCAATGACCACCGTATTGCCCATAGATACATAAACTGCTAATGAATTCCATTCATCAAATAAAGCAAGCTTCCTAGAAAACATTAAGGTACTAATTAATATAAACTAGTTGGATCAAAAGGGTAGCTTTACACTCAGAACCATTTGATTTATTTATTTTTTTTTCTTAAGAAAAAACATCCTTTCTGCATTTTTTAAAGTCTCCATGTAAGAAAAAGAAAACTTTAAACATTAAATGTTTAATATCTTTAGAAAAATAGGTACTGAGTGGTACCAGGAAAAACATATGCGCTGCACCATGTGCAAACTGTTTTGTCTTACTGCTAAGTGCAGTGACAGTAACAGTTCAACTACATCAAGTTTATTACTTTTTATTGCACTCGACAGTCTCTGCAATGGGTTCTTGCCCAATTGTGTCTTTTCTCATCTGGAAAAGAAAAAAATTCCTATGCCAGTTTTGCAGATTACTTTTTGCTTAAGAAATTCCACTGAATTCTGTGGAATTACTTCTGCCTGAGCCTGCGTGCACAGCAGAAATGGGGCGTTAAAAGCTAAATCAGCTAAGGGTTTGGGGCACCAAAACTTCAGTGGGAGACAGCAGCACACAGTTTTATGTCCACTTCTGCAAAATCCAAACCTTTGGGGAAGGGAGCTACACTCTTAAGCTGCACTGGCAGAATTAGCTGTTTCAAATAAGCCAGAAAGAAATGGGGGTGAGCGTTTCACCATGAAAAACTTGGCCATGAAAGATCTGGAGTCCAGGGCATGCTTCAGCTCCCCTCCCTCTTCAGATCATGTGCCTGTTCCAGGGTGTCAAAGACTTGCTGCTGAGCTCGCAGGACCTGTAGCCTAGCCCCTGCCTGAGGTAAGACACCTCCACGTACCCCTGGAGAACTGAGCAGCCTCAGTTCCTTTCAGTGTGGCTCCCAGACTATGAGGAGCTGCCCATCTTTATCCAGTAGCCTTGCTGGCAGAACTGCTGCTCAGAAAGGGAGGAATTGCAGCTCAGTTCCCTCCTCAGCCGAGATGGCTTCTCTCTGATGTTTCACACCACCACTCCGACCTACACGGTGGCACTCTCGACCTGCCAGAGCTGTGCCACTGTGCAGAAAGGAATATACATCTGTGGTGTGACTGGTGAGGGCATGCAGACGGCATAGCAGGAGACTTTCCTGCAGTTTCTTCTCCTCAGGCTCTTCCTTTATTAAAATTTAGAGGTCACCCATTCCCAACTCAGTACCTGCACACCGAGCTGTGGCATGACATTCCATGCTGCACTTGTAAATAGATGGCAAGTACATTCCTGACTGTGGGACAGGGGGAGATGCAGCCTTCAAAACTCTGCCTGGGCCTTGTCTTGGCTGCCCCAGGGGAGTACGTTCTGAATGAGACTGGTATGATCTCACTTACTTTAGTACTTGAGCAACTGTATTTGGTCCAAACCATTCTCCAATTGACTTCCCCTCTCCAACACCCACCTGTGCTGTTTTCATAGTGAAAAAAAGACACACGTACACAAAATCAAAGAAAAATGAGACCATAAAGAATGTGGGAACAATATACAGTAAATACCGTGACTGTCAAACATTCTAGAGTAACTGCAATCTGTATTTAGCAATAACAATTATTTTCTCAATCTATGCTCTTTTCAAAACTTAGGGAGTGCCAGTTTCTTTAATAAACAAAAGGCTTCTAAACTACAATGAGAATTACAAGTTAACAAATGTTAGTGCCCTTTATTACAAATTACAGCAATAAGCTACAAGACTGTCTGTTCTAACATTACTGACTCTGGTACCCAAGGCTTACAGAGTTTATCAAGAGCTAGATTCTAGTACATGGCTTTATTTAGGTCTCAGGGAATGTTTCTGTACTACTAGTCTTTGCGCCCATCTGCATACCTTTTTATTTTTGTATAAGCATACACATTGTCTTCACATCCACTTCACATCAACTGCAAACATATTCTGACGGATCATGCTGCGTGTTGATAGCCATTCCAGTATCTCTGAGCTTCCAAGATTATTTAAAAGTACAGGCTGTGTTTAGACCTTGTTGGATTTCTAAGCACCCATTAAATAACAACATAAGATCCATACAGAAAGTCCAAACACTCCACTGGCAGCATCCTGGGATGTGACATGCATGCTTAAGAGCTTGCACCAGGGGGGTTTGGACCTCGTGCTGCTGACAAGTGAGGAGTGAAGAGAAGGGTAAGAGCACTGTCCCACGGTGGCAGGTTTTCCCTTGGCCTCAACTTGGGTGTTACACTAAAAGGTTTATAAAATAATGGCGACAGGATTCCCCATTTGTTCTCCTTCTATGCCTATTTCTCTGCTTCAGGCTGGGATGATTTCACCCAGCTGAATATGAATTGATTCATTAGGAACTGTTACCAGGGCATCAAAGAAAGTCTCACTAATAAATTCAGGGTTTGTGCTTTTAATGGAGTACTTACGAAGAAGCGTCTGCAGACAATACCAAAGTTCCCTCAGGACCAGCACTCACCTCTCCCTAAGTGTCTGCAGATCAGTGCTTGGGCCAGCATCATCTGCCCGCATCGCAGCATACATCCCCAGCCAGCGTCCGACGAAGGACCCGTGCCTCCTGTTAGGAAAGTTCAGCACAATCAGTGCAGGCTTTCAACTGGGTGCAGCACCACAGAGGACATTTCAGAGTGCTAGAAAACAGATAGGGCTGCTGAAGCCTCCATGAACTGTCCTACAGATAAAAGGCACACAGCAAGACTTTGGTTCCATGCTGTTGGTCTAATTCTAATCTCTGCATTGCACAAATAAACAAAATTCATTTATTCCTTGTGGAGCTGACTTACTCTTTTCATTCTTCAAGCAGCATTCACAAACCATTTACTGCATGCTATACAACATGATCACCTGTTTACATACAGACCTAAATAAACACTGATTTTAATAATCTTCATGTTTGCATAAACAGTTAAAATGATGCTCAAAATGCGCTAATACTCTAGAAATATTTTCCCAGCCTACGATGCCATCACTTATCTTGCTATTTAATTTAGAACAATGCAGCAAATCTGCAGTATACTCACCAATAGGCGAAAACTTTCTTCTATACGTAAACCACGTTAAACCACAGTAAACCACACGTGAACACACCTTGGCTTATTGTCTGACTTTGGCTTATGGTGCGTCTGTTGCTGTGTCCAGCACAGTGCAGCCCCCAAATTGCTACCAAAACCTTGCCACAAACCTCAATCCCCCTGTTAAAAGAGACCCTCTTGTTTGTTGCCCTTCTTTCGACACTCTCTAACAGGTTTATGTCTTTTTCTTATACTGTGGAGCCCAAAACTGCACTCAGTACTCAGTACATGGAATACCAACAGAGACTGCCTGGCATTTTCTCTTCTCTGCAGAAGCTCTGTTGCTAACACTGTCCAGAAATCACCACTGTCACAGACAGTAGTAGCATTCCCTCCTCCCACAGTTTGTTCTTCCCCCCAAGACTTAGACACCACCCAGAAAAAGAAGAATAATAATACTAATAAATAAAATAAAATAAAATAAAATAAAATAAAATAAAATAAAATAAAATAAAATAAAATAAAATAAAATAAAATAAAATAAAATAAAATAAAATAGTCAAAAGCTGTCAGAAAGGCAGTAGTGCAGACTGTGGAGAGCCTGGGTTGAAATCCTTCTTCTGTGAGGCTCTGAACGTATATCCCACCACAATCTCTCTGCTAATGTATGGCAGGGAAAGGAGGAAGAAAGAACATATCTCCTGCACTTTCCATTTATTGTTGACTGACAATTCTGTAGAGTTATAAAGCCTCAATCAGTGAGATACAGGGTTCTTCTCACACTGTCTCACTGTGCCCTAAGCGGAACAGCTCTCATTTAATAGATGCTTCACCACAAAATCATGAGTCATCTGCAGTTTTGAACTTTTCTGGGATCAAGTCCCTTCAGATGGTTGAGGAATCTGCTCCAGCACCTATGTAAACTGGTGCTCTACTAAGCTAGTGAGTGAACAAGAGAGAAATCCTCTGCTAGATGACTTGACAAATTGGGTCTGAAAATAGTGTTGAGGCAGAATAGTCCACGATTTTTGCCTTGGGTGCACAGAGGGATTGGGTGTTGTAGACTTCTTTTATTCTTCATTAAGATAAACATTTTCAAAAATGTGCTTGTTCAACCTTGCTCCCACTGTGTGCATGGGAGGGAGATAACTGAAAGTGGGGAGCGTTGCTTGGATCCTGCAAGTGGCTGAGGTCCAGTGGGGTTGGAGGCTTTCTTCCTCCTTTTGGAAATGCAAAGCAACCCTGCACCTCCCCTGCACTTGCAGAAGGATCGTGACAGCCCAAAGCACTGCGGCTTTGTAATTGCTGCATACACTTCGATCGGATTTACGTGGCAAGGGTTTGGTAGCAGGGGCCTGCAGGGATGGCGTCTGTGAGAACAATCCAGACAACAGCCAGCTCCAGATAGCTCCAAAAGGGCCCCGGCGCTTGCCAGAGCTGAGCCAATAAGCGATGTTGTTTGCACCTCTGGGAGAGCAGATGTAAGAAGGGGGAAATACTGCTGCACAACAGAAGCTGGAAGAGCAAGGAGTGAGAAGCAGCCCTGCAGCCCCCAAGGGCCGTGCAGCAGGAGGCAGGAGGTGCTCCAGGCTCACAGCAGCAGTTCCCCTGCGGGCTGTGCAGGGAGAGGCCCCTGGTGGAGCAGGCTGTCCCCCTGCACCCATGGGTCCCCCATGGAGCAGATCTCCACGCTGCTGCCCCCCTGTGGGTGGAGGAGCCCCCGGTGGAGCAGGTGGCTGTGGCCTGGAGGAGGCTGCGGCCTGTGGAGAGCCCCCGCAGGAGCAGGCCCCGGACCGCAGCTGCAGCCATGGAGAGGAGCCCCCGCAGGAGCAGGGGGGCTGGGGGGAGCTGCCGCCCAGCCGTGGGGGACCCGTGCTGGAGCAGTTTGCTCCTGGGGGATGGATGGATGGATGGAGCCCGTGGGACGGAGCCGTGTGGGAGCAGTGCTTGAGGAGCTGCTGCCTGTGGGCAGCCCGTGTGGGATCAGCTGGGGAAGGGCGGCATCCCATGGGAGGGACCCCACGGGGAGCAGGGGCAGGGAGGGACCCTGAGGGTCACTCTGCTGAGTCTGCTTTGCCCGTCACGATACTTGTTGAGCCATCGCCCTGTCCTTATCTCAGCCCTGGAGCCCTTTGCATCGTATTTTCTCCCCCTTTCCCTTTGAGGAGGGGGAGTGAGAGAGCGGCCGTGGTGGAACTCGGCTGCCCACCCGCTTCGAACCACCGCAGTTGCAAAGTGCTGGGAAAGATTTCTTTCAAGAAATTAAACAAGGTGTTTAACAAAGAAATGCAGAGTTTCCTTTTGAAGGCTTCCTGGAGAATTGGGCTTCTTTCCTATTCCCAGCTCAGAGGAAGGGAATTGTTGATTTCACCTTCTTTTTTCTGACATGGAAATCAAAGGTGAACTGCTCTACAAGGACGGGCAACATCTCAGAATCAAGCTCTTTTGCTCTGTAGTCCTTTCTCAAGGAAAAGATTGATCACACACCTTCCACAGATGTAGGGGAGCAGGGAATAATTTGGGAACTACTCTAATTCAAGTCAGTTTGGGCATAGTGGTACTTCCCTAGCTGTTTCTGAGACAGACGCATTAGCAACAGAGAGTGTTGTGCCGTCACTGGGAGGCGCCTGCGGTGATGACTTCAGAAACAGAACTGAATTGTGTCACCACAGCACTTTGGCAACAGCTGCCTCCGTGCACGTTTAGCTGGGAGGCACAGAGAAGGGTGCTGGATGCGATGAAACCACGTGAGGATTTGTGGATCTCCCCTTGAGGTGCACAGAGAGGGACCATGCCCTTCTGTAAGTGTTCTGATGCTTGGCTGAGGAAAAAAATGTGGTTTTGTTGTGAATGCTTCATTGTAGTATTCTGTAGTTTGTGTCAAGTCCTTACAGAAGCCTCAAGGTTGGTACTTTGCTCAATGATGGAGCTGCACAGAGTGAGAACAGACCCAATGTACGGGTGAGGGCCTCTGCACGTTCTCTTCTTCCTACAGACGATCAACAAATAAGGGGAGACAGAGAAGAGTGTGCTGTGGTCCTCCCATAGACCGCAAGTACTAAAGCATAAACAAGAGGCTTAAGAGTCCCCCTGTCATGTTAAAATTCAGGACAGCAATGGACTTCCTCACACGGGCTGGCCTGTCGACTAGTGTCTCAGGCTGTGGCGTATGAAGATGCACTCCATCTGCTTTCAGGGTAGCAATGGCAGTGGGCAAGCTGCCTGACCTTAACATTTGTCATTTCATTTCTCACCTGAGTTTTGGTGGTTCTCCACGGTTCATTCTAGAAAAAAAAAAAAAAAAAAAAAGAAAAAGTGAATTTGGATCAAAATAAAAGGATAAAAGGATTTCCTTTCCATTAATTACATGTTCTTAACTTAACTAAAAAAAGTGAACTGTGATGAAAATAAAAGGATTTCCTTTCCATTCATTACATGTTCTTACCTTTGTAACAGATTTGGTTATTGACTTAGAAGGCAAATATCTGGCCAGACTGCAAGACTTGTGCTCGCAGCGTGGGACAGCTCTCATAAAGGTGATTCAGGGCAGTTTCTGGAAAACAAGACATCAGATCTCCCAAACAGCTTTCTTTGTGCTAATGTAGGAAGGGTGAGTAAGTGTAAAGGTAAGAGCCCAGACACCGTAAGAAGCAGAAAGTGTGAAGGAAACTTCATTCTGGCTGATACAGCTCCATATCTAGTTGTCAAGTATGAAGAGAGCAGTGCTAAGTTTCTTGGGGAGAGGTAAAAAAGAAGAGACTGGGAGATTGTAAAAGGAAAAAGTGGGATTCCCTATTTCAGGAAATCCTAGGAACTGGAAATAGAGATTGGAAGAGTGCTTTAAGCCAAGACAGACATGTTTTAAAACTAAAACGTAGGAGTTGAATGAACCAAGAAATGAATCCCTTTTGATTATGCAGTTGTGTCCAGTGTTATCTTGGGAAATATGGTTTCCACATAAAACGTATCTGGGGCTTGAAGTTCTCCTAAGGCCCTTCTCTGTGTATTCCCTACTGTTTGGTAAGCGCTGAGGTCACACTGCAGACAGCAGCACGTCCTCTCCCCACTACTTAGCTGTCTGTTCTCACAACACGTCTAGGAACAGAATGGCTTGGACACAACTGCGCCTAGGACCGAGTTCATTCAAGCTGCTGGACGAGGTAAAAGCTCTGGACAAGCGAAGGGGAGGGAGGGATGGGTGGACATACAATATGATCACTTTAATCTCATTTCTCTAAGAATCCTGGCTGAGAAAACAAAACAAAACAGAATCAAAAAGAACAGAACAGAACAAATGAAGCAAGCAGCTAGCTTGCTGGAGACATTGTCTGGGAAGCAGTGAAAACACTTGCAAACAAAAACACGTCAAAGGACTAACTCTTTGAGCTTAATTCTAATCCAACAGCATAACCTCAAAGTCCTGTTTCTGTTCGTAACAGGCTGCTACAGTAACATGTCCCATTGGATGACTTTGCAGCATAGATGTCAGGAATGCAGCTTGGGATCCCCTCCTTCTACTCAGAGTTCACTTTGAAGGGATGAGCAAGTAATTCTTCCTGGGTTGACGGAAATCTAAAGTCTGTTTTCTAACACTCTTGCAGACGCTTCTCTGTCCATCGGCCTGTCCTGCCAACTCTGGTGTGAGTGTGAAGTTGCGGCAAGAGGGATTTCCCATTCCTATTTGACCTGATGGACACCAGCTTTCCTCGGAAATGGCTGATGTTGCTGAGGAGGCAGCAGTATCAAAGCCCTTGCTGATGAAGGTACAACCAGCTGGGGAGGCTTTGGCATTTCTGCACAACGCTGCTCCCTGACTGTCACTCCAGACTCAGATTCGGAAAGAAGCAAAGCAAGCTAGAGGAAAACTGGATGTCCTGGTAATTTTCTTTTTCTTTTATTTCTTCATTCTTCACTTGTAAGAAAATCTAAATCTTAACCCTTTGTTTGAAAACACGGCTTTATGGAAATGCTTATGGGTGTGCTCCTTCACCTTGTGTGGAACCTGCTTCACCTCGCTTCAGCTATAGGACACCTATGCTCCAATTTATGCTTCCCATGATAAAGCGGTGTTCTTTCGGTATTCTTTTCTGTGATGCTTGCAGGCGAGGTTGAAAAGAGTTGTCAGTAGGATTCTTCGTTTCCTTTGCAGTATCCAAAGCTCCGTATTACCGTGGATCTTCTCCTCTGATCTGGAAAGCTTCACAGGCCAAAAGAGAATTGAGATGACGAAGGAAATAGAGAATGCTGACCAATATTGCCAAGTACCACCCGTAAGTTTTGTGAAAGAATCCGGTGCATTTCTGTAGTGGTAGAAAGTTCATAAAATCATCGTCGTGCACTTGAAGGCAAGCAATGCTGTAAAAATGAAGAATGCAAGGCCCTGCTTAAGGACAATCTTCAGGCTGCTTCTAGATCAACAGCTTATTTGCTTCTTCCACAACCTCATCTCCGCTTGCTTAGAAGTTGTGAAGGTCGGAAGCACACTCCGTCTTTTTCATCCCCTCTGTGTATCTTTTCCCTGACAGCAACTTCTGTCTTGGCTCTTCACATCCAGCCAGAGCAGTTGCTTTGCCTCCGCAACCTGCAGGCTGACCTCTCGTGTGTACCTGTGCTGGACTGAGGGTAATGCTTGTAACGCACACAGATGCTGCATTCACTGTGACTTTTAGAAAAGAGAGCAAGAAGCTAACCTGCACAGCAGACTCTTAGGTTTCTGTCTCTCTCTCTCTCTCTCTATCTGCATATATATTTCAGTACTTATTTACTTCTTTAAAGATACCTTAAATAGAATAGATACTTTAAGAAAGCTTACTTGTTCTTCCCCTTTCCTTGTTTTTAACGTTTGCTTTTCTAACCAATCCTTAATGTTACAACATTGGATTGATGCAGTACTCAGTCCTTAGAAGTTCTCAAAGCACATCAGTGATTTCTCTATTTCTCAACCTTTCCATCTTCATTGAGATCTCTCATCTGAATTTAGGTATGAGGTGAAGAAGAACACTGCAAGCAGCTGAAGCCGTATCAGACACATGCTTCTGCTAGGAAGTCATTCCGAGTGATTCCACGGTGTACTTTAGACAGGTTTGCTCTGGTCCTCTGGACTCAGCATCCCCAAGGGATATTTCAAAGCTCTCGGAAGGACCCGTCATTATCTCTGACACTGCAGCCTCCAGTAGGAAGGGGTAAATATTCCTTGCCCTTGTGCAAAGGAACTACTCAGTTAGCTGTTTCTAACCCAAATCTCGTTGTTGTCTTCTATTGACAGACACCACCCGGCTAGCCAAGCTAAACCACTGAAAATGGAAGGAGTGGGACATCTTCCAAAGCCTGCTGCTGCTTCTAAGCAGAAGTGCGCTGTAGGTGGGGACACAGCAAGAGGAAACGTCCAGGCCACGGTGGAACTGCAAGGCACCTGTCTGAGCCACACAACGAAGTCAGCGATTCCCAGTTGGAGACTGTTGCTCGACCAGTGACACAGCAGCTGGAGCGCTTCTGGTTGCTGCTGATGGGTTCCCGTGAATCAGCCAGGGATAGGAGCTATGAGAACGACTGAAGCGATTTGAAGTTACCCGAATGAAAGAAGAGAGGAGAGAAGAAGACAAGAGGGGAGGGAAGGGGAGGGAATAAAAGGAAGGGAGGGGAGGGGAGGGTAGGATAGGATAGGATAGGATAGGATAGGATAGGATAGGATAGGATAGGATAGGATAGGATAGGATAGGATAGGATAACATAGGATAGGGTAGGGTAGGGTAGGGTAGGGTAGGGTAGGGTAGGGTAGGGTAGGGTAGGGTAGGGTAGGGTAGGGTAGGGTAGGGTAGGGTAGGGTAGGGTAGGGTAGGGTAGCATAGCGTAGTGTAGCGTGTTAGAGGGGAGGGGAGCATAGGAGAGTATAGGGTAGTGTAGGGGATCGGAGTTTAGGGGAGTGTAGGGTAGGATACGGGAGGGGAGTGTAGGAGAGTGTAGGGGAGGGGGGCATAGGGTAATGTAGGGTAGTGTAGCGAACGGGAGTTTAGGGTAGGATAGGGGAGGGAAGTGTAGGAGTGTGTAGGGTAGTATAGGGGAGGGGAGTGTAGCAGAGTATAGGGACAGGGAGCATAGGGGAGGGGATGGTAGGGGAGGGGAGGGGAGGGGAGGGGAGTGCTACCATAAATAAAATTGCCAAATACATGACATTTTGGATCTGGAGCCAAATCTTTGTGTACATGTCCTCTCCGTAGCCCCACGTGCTGACCACCCACCCGAATCTATCATACTGTTGGTCAGAAAGAACAGGGAGCATAGGGGAGGGCAGGGGAGTGGAGGGAAGGGAAAAGAGGGGATGGGAGGGGTGGGGAGCGCTACCATCAATAAAATTGCCAAATACGATGAAGGTGCAGCAGAGCCTGCAACCTCCAGTCCCCAACATCCTCCAACCACCCCCCACTGCTCCGTGGGAAATAGATAGAAGAATCAAGACTGAGGTTTAGCCTGGGATGGAGGTAGTGTGGCGAGGTGGTTTTCTGTTTGGTTGGTTGGTTGGTTGGTTGGTTGGTTGGTTTTAAAGTTTTTAAATTCTCACTGTCCTACTTTGTGATCAGTTGGCAATAAATTCAATTACTCTTCCCCAAGCCAAGTCTGTTTTGTCCATGAAGCCATCTTCCAGTCCTGAAGTAAGAAAGGAAACAGACCTGCAAGCAACTGTTACACAAGTGCAGGAAGAGTGACAAAGGAGGGTTTTGAGGCATGAAGTTACTGCAAGGATGCTCTGCTCTTTCCTCACTTCAGTATGAAAAGCACGGCACTAGTGGGTGGTCTGTGGTGGTAGTTGTTTTTTTGTTGTTTGTTTGTTTGTTTGTTGTTTTGTCAGCTCCACCCCACAGTATTTTGCTTGTTCTACTTGTTTTGGTGTGCCCCCATTCCCTCCCTCAAGGTAAAACATCCCTAGGGGCCATAACTTGCTGTTAGCAAACAAGATCTTGCAAAAGAGTGAAGTTAACATGGCACCACCTGCACTGGTGTATAAATAGTTCAAATATTTTCCCTCACTTTCCTGTAACTTTCCTGTAAATTGCTGGTCAGGAGATAACAAGTGGAGAAATTTAGGATAAGAGAGAGAAAGTTGTGTTTCCTATTGCCCTGGAGTTTCTGTTGGTCTGGCCACGGAAATGGAGTACTCAAAATCCTCAGGACACTCAGTTTATACCAGATTTATCCTAAAACTGCAGTATTTCTAGGCCCTTGGGATTCTTATCAATTAAAACATACTTTTTCACGCACAGAAGATGCAAAAAAGTGCGTCTACTGCAGTATGCAGACAGAGCCAGTCCTGTCTCTTGATTCCTTCTGCCTTCTGCCTGAAGAGCAGCAGACAATCGAGTTCTTGTCTTCAGTAGCTACGGCCTTAACCAACTGTGCAGTCTGTCCATTCATACACAGAGGAGGAAAAATAGCGTGGAATAACTCCTCTCCTTTGTGCTGACAGAGGAGGGTACAGCTTCCTCACTCCAACCCCACCGAGGCAAACCAGTCAGCAGTGCACGCCAGAGCCTCTGTCTCTTCCCCGTCTCATGATGTGCAGCTGGATCACTCTCCCTTCTATCCCCAGGATCGCTTTCAGCACAGTCACAGAAGGGTCAGACTCACAGCTTTAGGAGCCATCAGAAGAGGCTTTCCCTCTTCTGCCACCACACCCCCTATACACATGCAATTTCACACATGCAAAGAGACACCATGGATTGGGGAGTTGCACAGAGAGGAGACCACACCCGTTTGCCTGCCTGCAGTTTGACACCAGTAGGGAGGTAATTCCGGTCAGGAGTTTCCATAGAGATGACAGAATATGGCCCTAGGGTCCTGCTGCTTCTTTCAGCCCTAATTCTTCAAATCCATAGGAACGGAAGAAACCTTCCCAGCCAAGTGCTGCATATCTTGAAGGTTGGAGAACCCACAGCCTTCTGCTTCATTTCATTTTAAAGATCAATCCCAATGTCACTCCCATAGAAGTAGTGGAAGCCATCTGGCTGGCTTGGCTTTCTCTCCAAAGAAGACCAAATGAGAGTTGGTCACGGGTGAGGATGAGCCCTGACAGTTCCTGCATTTTGGTTCTCCTGCAGCCCGCAAAGCTCTCACTGCCTTGCCTGAATTTGAACCCCTTTGGAACCAAATCTACAGATTATCTCTGTAAATCCAAAACAGCACTTATTCACCATGTGAACAACAAATGCCTGGGATGGTTAACAGCACTTAGGTGCAAAAAAGAGCCCCCGCAGGAGCAGGCCCCGGGCCGCAGCTGCAGCCATGGAGAGGAGCCCACGGGGAGCAGGGGCAGAGAGGGACCTTGGAGGAGGGAACTGTATCCTCTTTTTTCATCGGTGCTGAGATTGAGGATCAGGATTTCGTGGTAGGAATTTGTTTAGATGAACCAATTTACCTCCATATGGGTTTTGTATGTTTGTTTCACCTTGTCTTGCAGGACCATCTTGGCTGGGTCTGCAGTGTTGTGCAAAAGCGAAGTTTTTCACAATAAAGAGCAGCTTTTTTTTCAGGGAAAAGGCTGAGGTGGCCTTCATCAGAGTCTTGTGACCTGAAAATGCAGAAAATGGGTGCATGGCTGGATGGGTGGGTGGGTGGGAGTTGGGAATTCAGCCTTGGGATCAGAACTGGGACGTTGTTGGGATAGGAAATGATCAGTGGGATGGGAAGTGATGATGGGGATAGGAACTCATTGGGATGGGATAAATGGGTTTTATTTTTATTGCATTAAATCCACTTTATTGACTGTGTTGTACAGTATGGCGTTGTTTTATTACTATAAAATTATGATGATTATTATTTACTCTTATTAATTAAACAATTTTTATACGTTATTATATTATAAATTATAAATATTAATATTGATTATATTGTTTTTATTCCTTTTCTACCCTATTAAACTCTCTTTATCCCAGTGCACTGGTTTGGACTTTAGTTTTCCTTCCGAGTCGTTGTGGATTCACTCCGGATGGGGGGACATTAGTGAACGCCTGTGTGCTTCAGATCCAAGGTCACCTTTGCCCTCAACTCAAGATACATGTTTGCATCTGTTGTCGTGAAACAATGTTAACAACATCAACAAAAAAGTTCCCTACTTGCTAGCAGCATCCCTACGTTTGCTGGGGTCTGCTCTGTGCATTTTGAAGACCGTTCCATGCTATTCAGCCCCTTCAGGAGGAAATGGATGGTTCTAGGAAAATGCGTCTTGACCTGATGCAAAGCTGTGACTCAGCACCCTGCAGCCCCCGCAACCCCTGGCATTTTACCTGCAGCCCCTCCAACAACTCTGATGTTCCCTGCATCGACTTCAACCACTGCGCTGGGACCTGAGGCCCCTCAAACCCGTGTCACTCGCCCTGCAGCCCCTCCAGCCCCTGGCATGTTCCCTGCAGCACCTCGAGCCCCTGGCATGTTCCCTGCAGCCACTCCAAGCCTGGCACAGGCCCTACAGCTGGCTGCGGGGACTATCCAGAAATCTGCTCCAGAAATACAGTGATGGCAAGGAGCCCTCCACTTCATTCTTCCTTTTTTTTCTAGCTGGAAGCATTCAGAGTTGTCAACGGAATTGGTTTGGAGGAGTAGGAAAGACAGAATTGCTGGGTTTCTGCTTTCTCCCAGAAACTATCAGACCACAACATGACAGTTGTCTTTCTTTTACGTAATTTTACACCTGGATCTTTCTCACTTTTATGAGTGTGGGGTATTCCTTCTTTCTCCCTTTACCTTCCTCCCTTCCTTCCTTCCTTCCTTCCTTCCTTCCTTCCTTCCTTCCTTCCTTCCTTCCTTCCTTCCTTCCTTCCTTCCTTCCTTCCTTCCTTCCTTCCTTCCTTCCTTCCCTCCTTTCGTTCTGTCTGTCTGTCTCTCTTTCTCTCTTTCTGTCCAGCACTGATTTTATGGCTACGTGTGCATATCCACAGTGTAGAGTTTTCTCCGTTCCGTTTCTTCCCTGAGTCTTGCCCCTCTTCCCTGCAACTGAACAGCATTGCCTTGATCAAGGAAGTGGCAACATGCGGCTTACACAGTAACCTGCTGAAATTACAGCTATAACCATGGAGCACAGCTGCCGATCAACACAAGACCACCAATCGCTCACATTTCTAAACTGCTCGTCACAATTCTTCCGTATGTAGGCTGTGATGCTGCTCATCTCTTAAGCACCCATCCATTTCTTCTCTTCCCAGACCCTCAAGGTGTCCTGGTCAAACCACCTCCCTTCCTCTTGCCCCATCTGGCTCTCCCACCTTCCTTTTCCCTCAAGGCTCAACTTTTTTTTTTTTTTTTTCAGCATAGGAGCTCCATAGAAGCTGCTGCTGCCCACCTCCGAGTTGACTAGGGCTGAACTACTGAAAAAGAAAAGAAAATCTATAAATAAGAGTGAGAGATATTCAGTATTTCTCTATGTTGTCATTTATTGGTGAAGATGAAAGTCTGCAGTTCATGTTCATTACACTAGCATGACAACATGACCACAAGGGGGACTGTCTGGTAGTGAAAAGGAACTTCTGCATGGATTAAAAATCTTTGCCTTTCTTTATTCTGAACTGTTTTTCTTATGGCTGCTAGAGAGAGAGATTCTCTGCCTTAGAAATAAAACTGCCCAGGCTGTTCTGATAAACCTGTAGGGTTAAGGCACTTCTACCAAAACAGATTTCAAAAGGCAAGAAGTCAAAAAGCAACAATTCAGTAATCTGTGTACGCTTCTATATTAAGTTTTAAGATAACCTGGTTTATATTTAGTTCACACAAATTAACCAAACATAGCAGCATACAACCTAAGAAAAGCTTAAGAAATTTATTAGATGCACAGATAAAGTGCTGTAACAGAGAAACTTGTGTAAATCTATTCTAAAATAAATAAGGTACAGTTAAACCACCTTTGACTCGTTTTAACTCGGAAAGAAATAACCTAAGTTTTAATCATTTGAATTTTAAGGTCAAGGTGAAATATACCATAACTATAACAGTGGTTGTGATCTGTATCAACTATTTGAGGCTCCTGTTCCTCTTGAGGTCTCCCAGAAACAGGAAGGCTATTGCAAAATGTGTCCATTAGACATAGTTCCTTTTACAGAAACATTTTTGTAATAAAGTCTGGTTGCTCAAATACATGTTAAAATATTTAACAAGGAAACAATTTTCTCCTGATCCAGTCGATCTTTTAAACAAGACGATGTATTTTTCCTATGACGCAGCCCACAGGAGGGAACAGAAGTAAACATCCTCCTGAACTGAAGACTGTTTTGCTTGAAGAACTAAACTATTGCATTATTATATGAGAGCAAGAAATATCCATTTGGGTTATCCCTTTCTCCAAACATGGTGCCCAGTGATACATGTATTTTTGCCTTAATCTCAAAGGCCCGTTTGTCTCCAGGTAAGGTACGTTAAAAAGAGATTCCCTTTAAGCATCTTATCACAAGAGCTCTTACTGCCTTTCCATCCGGGGAAGCTTGTGTGTTAAACTGCCCTTGGAGTTTTGGATGCTACTAGATTTCTGTGCTCTGTTATCCATAATTTCAGGCACTTCGGGGCTAACATGGCTGTTTAAGTCAATGCAATAATATTACCAATATATTCAACACTCAGAAGAGTCACCACAGTTTCCTTCACACACTCAGGATTTCAAATTCTTCTTCCAATTCAAATAGCTTGTCAGTAGATTCAATGAGTTCTGTAAAAAAAGATAAAGAAAAAAATGCTTCTAAAGACATGCCTGATTTTGTTCACTTAAAAAAACAACTTTGAAAGACGCATTCCAGAAAAGTACTTTGTAAGAGTGAAAAAAAAAAATCTGTGCTAGCAATTGTATGGCTTGTTTGGATACATGCCTGCTATATATTGCTTGACACTCACAAAGGATAGTTATTCTACCTGTGATTATTCTTTTATTTGCTAACGAGGAACATAACATTGCACAATTAGGCTTTTAATCGGTGCCTTACCTGCTCCTGTGGTTGTCACTTCTGGTTTTGTTGGAGGTATGAAAGGAGGCCAGTGTGGCGGGTGCTTCTGGACCAGCTCAAACATCCGTAGACTCTGCTGCTTTAGAATCTCCTGAGGACAGAATGCTTTCATTTTAAAAGCTGGCTCGGGAGACGCTTCAAACACAAAACGTGTCTGCTTAATTGAAAGTGTTTTTTAATTACGCATGTCCATCAGGAAAAAAAAGTCTTTATACAGACATACTGTGAAATCCAAGCACCATGGTCTCTGTAATACATCCCTAGTTAAAACACATCTGGAAGACAGATCTCTTGAACTGTACTACAAATTATCAGTCTTATCATCTTTTGATATCAGCTTTGATATCTGCAAACCTGTAATTTTGTTTACATGTAGCAAGCACACTAGGAATGTACAATATTTTCTGCTTTTTAAAAGAAAGTTGCTTGCATAGAACTCTCCTCAAGTTTTCTGTTGATCAATAGCACAAAAGACAGATCTATCAGCTCCTCCAAAGGGAAAAAAAAAAAAAAAAACGCATCAGATTTTGAAGGACAGGTTTTGGTCAGGAAAAAAGGTGTTCCTGAAGCCAAACGCTATTCCTCTTCAAAGAGAAGTTACCTTCTGTCCTGTATTTCAGTTATTTACAAACTGTTTTCCTTAGATGATTTTTTTTTTTTTAAATAAATGCCCTTAGAGGTTGATGGTACTTTACATTCAGACGTCTGGTGCTTAGCTTAACAGCTGCATGCAGAAACATCCTCAAGTCTGTTTCCTGTGGCAGCCAGCACCTTCTGTTCTCCCTAGATCAGCAGGAGCTAGAGGCCTGCAGCACTTACAGAATCAGATCTTTAAGATAGCAGGGACTAACAGTCATAATTAGAACACGCAATCTATTATGTCAAACAATAAAAAAGGATCAGGAAGCAAATCATTGATACATCACTACAATATGGCAGTTAAACCTTAGTCATTTAGTGAGAATTAGAAGTTAAAAGCAAGTGTCACCCAGTAACACCTTCAAGTGTGGATGTTTACACCCATTTTCCAACTGGCAGGGTTTGTGGCTGGTAAAGTGCTGAACAATTTCCAATTAGCAATTCAGTAGTATTGCCTTACCCTGATGCTTTAATGCATTCTTCTCCATGGCTCATACAATTTGTATACAAAGGAAAATGCAAAGGAAAATTTTACAAAAAACAGACAATAAAAACCAGACTTTATAAAGAACAAATCGAGATGCTAAGTTCCCACTCTTACCTTTTGTACAAGACTACACCGGTTATCAAAATCACATTCTTCTTTGCAAAAGAAGCCCTTAGGGGAAAAAACAAACACACAGAGTTTTACCTTTGCAGATGGTAGGTATGTGGTACCAGCAGGTAAGGCGGTTTGACCTCTGATACAGTAATGCCCTGTACGATCAGTAGATATAAGACTCCAAATATGTGGCAGCTCTAGGGAGAGAACCCACGGGGAGAACAAGGCCCTGCAAACCCCTAACGAAATAGTCAAGCAAAAAATAGCAGCAGCTCCTGTGTGCTCCTCCATGGAGCGCCACCCAGTTCCTACAGTCCAGGTATCAGCAGAAGCTGAAAACTTGTAGATGATGGACCACCTAAGGAACACTTCCATTCTGGTATCTATACTGAAAATATTTGCTCTTCATTATGATTTTGTCTGTCTCGTTGCATCATGCCACATTTTGCACAGTTACGTAGTTAAGTATTAAAACAAAACAAAACAAAACAAAAAAACTTTCTAAAAAGCAGCAGTATTAAAAAACAGGTATGTGAATGAATGACAGATACCGGTATCTTTACAGATTGTTTAAAGCTTTAGAAACACATCCCACTGGTGACAACTGCCAATCACCCAATCACAGGATACTGGCATGGGATCAGATCCAATTTTTTCAAATACCACAGTACCCCCATGACATTTTGGGTGAATTACAAATAATACATTTGTATTTGTAATTTGGGGTGAAATACAATAATTCCACTTAAACAGTTTCAACTTATGATATAAAGTAAGTTTAAGTAACTTGTCTAGGGGTGACCAAACCTAAAGTAGTGATAGAATAAAACACGTAAACCTGTTTCAGTTCCTTGCTCTGACCATTATAATGCCTCTTGAAAGAAGTAAAAGCTGCTCAGTAAAGAAAACAAAGCGAGCTCCCTACAGTACAGACAGCTCCCCACTTGCCCTAAGATTCTCCATGTAGTTATGTACAAACTACTATGTGTTGATCACAGAAGACAGCTTTGTGATCTTGGTTCTGTTCAAGGAGATGCATTGCTGCCCTTACCAATGTAGAGAGACATTACTTTGAGATAAAGTACATGCATTCCAGATTTCCTGACACTTACTAAAGCTACTGAAGGGTCCAAATTCATGATCTTCATTCTATGTGGGGCTTCCTGGCACTGGAAACTCTCATCGTCAACCGTGCCATTTTCTTCTGAATCTACAAAGCTTTGAGTGGTGTGAGGGTCCAGATAGATCAGCTCATTGCCTGGATGGGTAAAAGCCGTATGTTAAAAATAAGCAAGTGACATTAATAAGCACTTGGTCCAGAACTGTAAAATAGAAATTAGATTGCCATTGCAGTCAGTATAATCTAGACTTTCCACCTAGGGATTCTTTAAGAGAATCGGAAGGTTTAGACACAGCGTTTCCCACAGGGTATTTAGTATAACTTCCTATTGTCATCTATTACTGTAATTTTTTGGTTGGTTATGTTCTATCTTTGTCACATACTTTTATTTTTCCATGTGAGATCCAGTACTTTTTTTTTTTTTTTTTTTTTAAATCTCAAGTGTTGTAAACACTAACATTTGACAGATTAAAAGGTACAGGATGTTCACAGATGCAATCTGTAATCCCATTAGGCATTCATTCAGAAATTGGAACAAAAAAGCCTAACTAAAACAGGTTAGGTTTTACAAAAGGACAAAATAGGGTTGCAAAATTTTGGCCCAAAGTGGGGTGAAATCTGAAGGAATGCATTTTAAATTAATTAGAGCAATACTTAATAACAGAAGGTATGCAAAAGGTGAAAAAGATACTGCTATCAGAAACAGTTTTGAAATACAAGAAAATAAAAGTGACATTTGACCAATACACTTGTCAAATGCTATCAGCTATTCTCAGTATGTTGCTCTTGGTGATGTCATCACTTATTTTTACACCTAGCTTTGCTGTTAACTTTCTGCTCCTGTTAAGGATCATCTCATACTGTTTCTAAACTCTTTTAGATATGCTTCTTCATTTATTTTATTCTATTCTCATCTTTCTTTACTTCTAGAGGTTCACGCTTAGACCCCTTACTATTTCCCCTTCAAAAAATGTTCTCTTTTGATCATCTGCACATTTGGAATAAGTTTCTTTTTTCCTTACCTAAAAATCCTATGAAATAATAGGCATTCTTTGGTTTCCCTCCTAATGCTCCCAAAGACTGTGGCATCTTAAAGCATTCCTAGGAGTTCAAAAGGAATAAAGGAAATTGTCATTCATTTCTTTACTGACATCACAGATACCCAAACTTATTTGACAGTAACGAGCAATGAATTGAAAGAAAACCTTACTTTAAATGCATCAATATATACGGGATTTATGTGATTTATCCCTAGTCGTAGAGGTATAATAAGCAAGAGGGCTTTCCAGCCTGTGCAGAGTCCTCCTGCCTTCTTGCTTCGGCCAAGAGCACTTCTGTGCAAATGTGCACTGCTGTGGGACGCGCTGCTGCTCTGAGGAGGGGACCAGCACGTTTTTTCTGCGGGAATAAAACTAGAAATCAGTCAACGCACAGAGGAACACAAAGCAGATCTTCCTCTCAGTAGTGAATTAAGCTAGTTTGCCAGGGATCTTTATAGGGCACCCAAGACAAAACGAGCCGGGCATGGCAATTACAGCTATTTAGTAGAAGTAATTCTAGCAGACAGTATGTGCTGGCACGTCCAAGTGAGACGTTAGATAAATGATTGGGGGATGACAATTTAAGACTGCAGTGACATGTCCTATTAATGTTATTAATAGTGTCAAGCTTTGCCTATAAAACGCCAGAGAAATGAAATGGCAGCAATGATGACAGTAGAAATTCTTCAAGGAGCTCTTCACATCCAGTGATGAGAGCACGAAGTTGGCATCAGGGATCAAAAAAACACAACTGAGTTTGTATGTCCTTCTTCCCTCTTCTTACCCTTGCAAGACAAAGCCATGGCCCCCCAAGTATTTGTTCATGTTTAGATACATGCTGGCAAATGGAGTCAAATCAGAAACTGTTACCAGAAAACTGATGAGGTTTCACTTACTGATGTCTTCAATGACCACCGTATTGCCCATAGATACATAAACTGCTAATGAATTCCATTCATCAAATAAAGCAAGCTTCCTAGAAAACATTAAGGTACTAATTAATATAAACTAGTTGGATCAAAAGGGTAGCTTTACACTCAGAACCATTTGATTTATTTATTTTTTTTTCTTAAGAAAAAACATCCTTTCTGCATTTTTTAAAATCTCCATGTAAGAAAAAGAAAACTTTAAACATTAAATGTTTAATATCTTTAGAAAAATAGGTACTGAGTGGTACCAGGAAAAACATATGCGCTGCACCATGTGCAAACTGTTTTGTCTTACTGCTAAGTGCAGTGACAGTAACAGTCCAACTACATCAAGTTTATTACTTTTTATTGCTCTCGACAGTCTCTGCAATGGGTTCTTGCCCAATTGTGTCTTTTCTCATCTGGAAAAGAAAAAAATTCCTACCTATGCCAGTTTTGCAGATTACTTTTTGCTTAAGAAATTCCACTGAATTCAGTGGAATTACTTCTGCCTGAGCCTGCGTGCACAGCAGAAATGGGGCGTTAAAAGCTAAATCAGCTAAGGGTTTGGGGCACCAAAACTTCAGTGGGAGACAGCAGCACACAGTTTTATGTCCACTTCTGCAAAATCCAAACCTTTGGGGAAGGGAGCTACGCTCTTAAGCTGCACTGGCAGAATTAGCTGTTTCAAATAAGCCAGAAAGAAATGGGGGTGAGCGTTTCACCATGAAAAACTTGGCCATGAAAGATCTGGAGTCCAGGGCATGCTTCAGCTCCCCTCCCTCTTCAGATCATGTGCCTGTTCCAGGGTGTCAAAGACTTGCTGCTGAGCTCGCAGGACCTGTAGCCTAGCCCCTGCCTGAGGTAAGACACCTCCACGTACCCCTGGAGAACTGAGCAGCCTCAGTTCCTTTCAGTGTGGCTCCCAGACTATGAGGAGCTGCCCATCTTTATCCAGTAGCCTTGCTGGCAGAACTGCTGCTCAGAAAGGGAGGAATTGCAGCTCAGTTCCCTCCTCAGCCGAGATGGCTTCTCTCTGATGTTTCACACCACCACTCCGACCTACACGGTGGCACTCTCGACCTGCCAGAGCTGTGCCACTGTGCAGAAAGGAATATACATCTGTGGTGTGACTGGTGAGGGCATGCAGACGGCATAGCAGGAGACTTTCCTGCAGTTTCTTCTCCTCAGGCTCTTCCTTTATTAAAATTTAGAGGTCACCCATTCCCAACTCAGTACCTGCACACCGAGCTGTGGCATGACATTCCATGCTGCACTTGTAAAGAGATGGCAAGTACATTCCTGACTGTGGGACAGGGGGAGATGCAGCCTTCAAAACTCTGCCTGGGCCTTGTCTTGGCTGCCCCAGGGGAGTACGTTCTGAATGAGACTGGTATGATCTCACTTACTTTAGTACTTGAGCAACTGTATTTGGTCCAAACCATTCTCCAATTGACTTCCCCTCTCCAACACCCACCTGTGCTGTTTTCATAGTGAAAAAAAGACACACGTACACAAAATGAAAGAAAAATGAGACCATAAAGAATGTGGGAACAATATACAGTAAATACCGTGACTGTCAAACATTCTAGAGTAACTGCAATCTGTATTTAGCAATAACAATTATTTTCTCAATCTATGCTCTTTTCAAAACTTAGGGAGTGCCAGTTTCTTTAATAAACAAAAGGCTTCTAAACTACAATGAGAATTACAAGTTAACAAATGTTAGTGCCCTTTATTACAAATTACAGCAATAAGCTACAAGACTGCCTATTCTAACATTACTGACTCTGGTACCCAAGGCTTACAGAGTTTATCAAGAGCTAGATTCTAGTACATGGCTTTATTTAGGTCTCAGGGAATGTTTCTGTACTACTAGTCTTTGCGCCCATCTGCATACCTTTTTATTTTTGTATAAGCATACACACTGTCTTCACATCCACTTTTTAAAATTATGAATTAACATACTGCAAATTAGTGATTCAACACAGTAGAAATTTCAGTGGAAAAAACCTGAAAGTTTATGTTTGTTCTTACCCATCTGGTGGATTGAATAACAGCAAGCCTTCCTGTCGAGAAAGCATCGTAGGATTCTGTGATATTCTTCTGGTTGTTTTTTGTGTTTTTCCCATTGCCAATCTGAAAGGAAAAATTGATATAGAATAAAAAATGGTGACGTTTTCATTACACTGATCAAATGTCTAGACAGCAGAAAGCTTTATAATGAGATGTTAAAAGACATTTCAATTCATCTCGAATATTTACATTTTGTGTAGAGCTCCTAGAATTCCAAGCTTGTTATTTATCATCAAGCTGCCCTTTATCATCATAGGCTAGATTGTAAAAACAGGGAAAATAAAACAAAACAAAAACATCAACTGCAAACATATTCTGACGGATCATGCTGCGTGTTGATAGCCATTCCAGTATCTCTGAGCTTCCAAGATTATTTAAAAGTACAGGCTGTGTTTAGACCTTGTTGGATTTCTAAGCACCCATTAAATAACAACATAAGATCCATACAGAAAGTCCAAACACTCCACTGGCAGCATCCTGGGAAGTGACATGCACGCTTAAGAGCTTGCACCAGGGGGGTTTGGACCTCGTGCTGCTGACAAGTGAGGAGTGAAGAGAAGGGTAAGAGCACTGTCCCACGGTGGCAGGTTTTCCCTTGGCCTCAACTTGGGTGTTACACTAAAAGGTTTATAAAATAATGGCGACAGGATTCCCCATTTGTTCTCCTTCTATGCCTATTTCTCTGCTTCAGGCTGGGATGATTTCACCCAGCTGAATATGAATTGATTCATTAGGAACTGTTACCAGGGCATCAAAGAAAGTCTCACTAATAAATTCAGGGTTTGTGCTTTTAATGGAGTACTTACGAAGAAGCGTCTGCAGACAATACCAAAGTTCCCTCAGGACCAGCACTCACCTCTCCCTAAGTGTCTGCAGATCAGTGCTTGGGCCAGCATCATCTGCCCGCATCGCAGCATACATCCCCAGCCAGCGTCCGACGAAGGACCCGTGCCTCCTGTTAGGAAAGTTCAGCACAATCAGTGCAGGCTTTCAACTGGGTGCAGCACCACAGAGGACATTTCAGAGTGCTAGAAAACAGATAGGGCTGCTGAAGCCTCCATGAACTGTCCTACAGATAAAAGGCACACAGCAAGACTTTGGTTCCATGCTGTTGGTCTAATTCTAATCTCTGCATTGCACAAATAAACAAAATTAATTTATTCCTTGTGGAGCTGACTTACTCTTTTCATTCTTCAAGCAGCATTCACAAACCATTTACTGCATGCTATACAACATGATCACCTGTTTACATACAGACATAAATAAACACTGATTTTAATAATCTTCATGTTTGCATAAACAGTTAAAATGATGCTCAAAATGCGCTAATACTCTAGAAATATTTTCCCAGCCTACGATGCCATCACTTATCTTGCTATTTAATTTAGAACAATGCAGCAAATCTGCAGTATACTCACCAATAGGCGAAAACTTTCTTCTATACGTAAACCACGTTAAACCACAGTAAACCACACGTGAACACACCTTGGCTTATTGTCTGACTTTGGCTTATGGTGCGTCTGTTGCTGTGTCCAGCACAGTGCAGCCCCTAAATTGCTACCAAAAGCTTGCCACAAACCTCAATCCCCCTCTTAAAAGAGACCCTCTTGTTTGTTGCCCTTCTTTCGACACTCTCTAACAGGTTTATGTCTTCATACATATATATACAACAAAACATCAAAGAGCTCAGCAAGGTCCACCAAGGAAAGGAAGCAATGCAGGAGAAAGAAGACAGGACAACAGGGAGAATGGGCAGCATAAGGGAGGAGGCAGCCAGTGGCCTTAAAAACAAAGCCTAAAAAATAACTTCCACTAGTGGGACATAGTGAATTGGAGCTCTGGGGTCTGCATCTAGAGATGTCTTTTCTATTTATCGTCTTGTTGCGGAGATGGGTCCTCTGGCTTTGGTTGTGTTTTTTCATGTTGGGCAATTATCTCCCAAGAAGAACCCCCTGTTGGACAGAAAGGTAGAGGTGTGCTCCAGAAACACAGTGATGGCAAGGAGTCCTCCACTTCATTCTGGCATTTTTTTCCAGCTGGAAGCATTCCCAGTTGTCAACGGAATTGGTTTTGAGGAGTAGGAAAGACAGCATTGCTGGATTTCTGCTTTCTCCTCCATCCTATCAGACCACATCATGAGAGTTGTCTTTGTTTGATGTTCTTATGTCGCGTTCTGTTATTCTATATTTTTTTCTCTCTTATGTGATTTTATGTTCTTCTGTTACGTTATGTTCTTATGTTCACAACAGGACTCCTTGCCAACACCGCCTCACAGACACCTGGGCCAAAGAGCAGGGCCTTGAGCGGCTAGCTCACCATGACAGAGCTCATTTCCTTCCCAGTAGCTGCCAGGTGCCCTCTGGGGGCATTTCGGGGCTACAGCATGGGAAGAGTTCCTTGGGGTGGGAAGCCATTGGGCTAGGAAATGGGCAATGTTCCCTAGGAAGGAAATCCCTGGGAAGCAAAAGCCTTGGGATGGGAAGTCTTGAATGGGGTGGGTACCATTCCCTGGGGAAGGAAGTGCTTGGAGAAGTCCTCCAAGAGAGGGGAATTCTTTGGGACGAGGTCTCTTTGGCTGAAGAAACGCTTCGTGTTGATGGGGCAGATTTCGTCTGGGTTGCTGGGAATGTGCCATGCGGTGAAATGGCAAGGATGGGCACTGCCGCTGAGGCCGAGAAGCTGGTCCTGGGCTGGGCAAGCCTTGGGCCGGGCAAGTGGTGGTGTGGAAGCGTCCTGGGCATGGCAAGTGCTGCGTGGGAGGGAAAGCCTGCTGGGGATGGCCAAGTCTTGCGCTGGGCAGCCTGCTTGGCTCCAAAGCCTGCAGTCCTCCCCAAGATGTCGGCGAGGGGCTGGTCAGCCGTTGGGACGGAACCCCCGTTGCCCGCGTTCCCCAAGCAACCGCCCCACTCTCCAGCCACCATGGCAGGTCCAGCAGCCGGCTCCCGCTCCTCCCGGGGCTGCGGCCCTGCTGGTGAGCCCAGCGCCCCAGAGCTCAGCCCAGCGCCCTTTTTCCCACAGAGGGTTTCCCCAGACGGCTTCCGCGGCTTCCGCAGACGCAAAACTCCCCCTTCGTCGTCCCAGCCGTGCCGCCAACGGTGGCTGCCTGGCTGCTTCCCTCCCTCCCCGGAGCGATGGCGCTGCCCTTGCAGCCCCCCCAGGTACCCACCCTCCCCTCCGCACTGCCCCAGGCCACCGTCTGGCACGTGGTGCCGGGGGTCCAGGGGCAGGTGCTGCAGCTCCCCGCCAGGGTGCAGCTGCCACCTGGGGGGCACCTCCCAGCCCAGGGGCACCACCTGCAGCTTGGGCAGCTCCCCGCCGCCGCCGTGGGGCAGCTCCCTGCTGTGGGGCAGCTCCCCCACAGCGCTCCTGTGGGTGCCCCCAGTGTCTCCCAGCCCCTGCTGATGTGGACGGGGACGCTGGTGCCCCAGGATGGTGCTCCCCTCTGCTTGAGGCCCAGGGCCGTGCTCCATGGGGAGCTCCTGCACCCCGGAGGCACCTGCCTGCTGCAGGCCCCTGCCTACCCCGGCCCCCCACCACTCCTCGTGCCGGGGCCTCCGCTGCGGGGGCAGGCGCTCCCCGCGCCCCGCACCCTCAGCAGCAGCCGGGGGCAGCTGCCGGAGCCCTGCTTGCACGCCGTGGGGCTCAGCGAGGACCAGGGGCCCCCGCTGCCCGGCCCCACTCCCCCCGAGCCTGCCCAGGCTCCAGCGACCGCCAGCACCCAGACGGCGACGCCCGACGGTGAGTTTGGGGCTGGCCCAGCCGGCCGCTGGGCGCCCCACACCCAGGAGCCATGGCAAAGCTGGCAGCGGGGGATGCTTGGGGGATTGCATTGGCTTGCTTTTTCCTCAGCGGCGACACTTGCAGAGGTGCCTGAGGAGCCCCTGGAGCTGCTGGAGCTGGGCCCCGATGCCTTCGCCGAGGCCTTTCCCCAGCTGGCAGGGGACAGCCAGCAGCTGCAGCACCTGCAGGACCAGCTCCCGGCCGACCTGGACAGCTCCGGCTTGGAGGAGCTGCTCAGCTGCCTGGATGCCGTGGAGCACCAGGACGCCTTCGCCGCTGTCCCCAGCAGTCCTGTCCTCAAGCGCTTCCTCTCGCAGCTGCCCGACCTCTGCGAGGACATCGAGGAGCCCAGCACACAGGGACTGGCAGCCACCAGAGCGCTGGGTGAGGTCCCCTCAAGCCCTGGGCTGCACCCCGACAAGGTGCAGGCTGGGCGGGCGCTGCAGCCCCCTGCAGCTGCTGTGCTGCCACTCAGCTCCCCCCTCAAGCCTGCAGCCCGGCCCCAGCTCAGGAGAGCCCTGCCCAAAAGGCCCCCCCAGCAGGAATTCATCCCTGCCTGCAGGAGAACCCTGCCCCAGCCTCCCTTGGCTCCCCTCAAGAGGCGCCCCGACCCTGACTGCCTCCCTGCCCACAAGAGACCCCTGCCCCAGCCTCCCCAGGCTCCCGTCCAGAGCCCCCCCGACCCTGACTTCCTCACTGCCCTCAGGAGAGCCCTGCCCAAGCCTCGCCTGAGTCCCCTCCAGAGCCCCCCCGACCCTGCCCGCAGGAGACCCATGCCCCAGCCTCCCTTGGCTCCCCTCAAGAGGCCTCAACTTCTCCCAGCCCTCAGGAGAGCCCTGCCCAGTCCCCCTCGCAGTCCCCTCCAGAGCCCCCCGCTCTGGAGGGGACTGCCCACGGCTCTGCCCACGCAGCCGCGCACGCTGCAGCGTCCGGCGCAGCCCCGCGGGGACTACGTGCCCTGCGTGGGGCCCTGGGCGGGCGGCGACGCAGCGCCCACACCGCTGGAGGAGCAGGAGTCGTCGGTGCCCATCACGCCGCAGCAGCGTCCCGAGCAGGAGCGCCTCAAGAAGCTGGCCCAGGAGGAGCGGCAGCGGGCGGCCCACCACATGAGGATCGGCCCCGGGCAATTCTTCGAGCAGCGGCAGAAGGACCACGCCAGAGCCTACTCTTACGGCTACCCGTGACCGACCTCGGGCTTCTCCTCGACGGCCCCCGCAGCACCCAGGCCCGCTCAGCACGCAGGCAGGCACAGAGACCTCTGCAGGCACCTGCTCCAGCTTCAGCCACGCTCCTCAGCCCTTGCCCCTCTCGCTTGCCCTCTCCCCTCTCTCGTGCTGGACCTACGCACTGCTTGCCACTCTCAGGGATGGGCAACGGCAAATGCCAATGGCAAATGCGCGCGCGCCTCACCCAGGAAGGTGGCAATGGCAAGCTGGGGGGATGCTGGCAGCAGCTGGGCTGGGAAAGCTTGCCCATGGCAACTGCTGCTTGGGACACCAAAGGGCTGAGAGACAAGACTTAGCTCTTCTTTCGGGGCATTGCTCTTCTTTGCTGCCTTCTGGATTACATTCCTCTCCTTAGGTGCTCACTCAGCAAGGCCTCTGCCTGCAGCTCTTCTTGCACTGGGACACCGAGGGGATCAGAACTGGGACGTTGTTGGGATAGGAAATGATCAGTGGGATGGGAAGTGATCATGGGGATAGGAACTCATTGGCACGGGAAAAATGGGTTTTATTTGTATTAAATTTAAATTTTTAAATTTTATTTAATTTCCTGGGTTTTATTTGTATTAAATTTAAATTTTTAAATTTTATTTAAATTTCTGAGTTTTATTTTTATTAAATTTAAATTTTTAAATTTTATTTAATGTACTGGTTGTATTATTTATTTCATGAAATCCACTTGATTGACTGTGTTGTACAGTATGGTATTGTTTCATTATTATAAAATGATAAGTATTTAATATTATTAATTAAACAATATTTCTATATTTTATACTCGTAAGGGGGTGTCGAGAGGCAGGAGACCTTTTCTCCATTAACACCAGCGACAGGACCCACGGGAACGGGGTTAAGCTGAGGCAGGGGAAATTTAGGCTTGACATAAGGAGGGGGTTCTTCACAGAGAGGGTGGTTGCACACTGGAACGGGCTCCCCAGGGAAGTGGTCACTGCACCGAGCCTGTCTGAATTTGAGAAGAGATTGGACCGTGCACTTAGTCACATGGTCTGAACTTTTGGGTAGACCTGTGCGGTGTCAAGAGTTGGACTTGATGATCCTTAAGGGTCCCTTCCAACTCAGGATATTCTATGATTCTATGATTCTATGATACATTATAAATTATCAATATTCTCATTTCTTATTTTGTTTGGTTTTATTCCTTTTGTACCCTATTAAACTCTCTTTATCACAGTGCACTGGTTTGTTCTTATACTTTTTCTTACACTGTGGAGCCCAAAACTGCACTCAGTACTCAGTACATGGAATACCAAGAGAGACTGCCTGGCATTTTCTCTTCTCTGCAGAAGCTCTGTTGCTAACACTGTCCAGAAATCACCACTGTCACAGACAGTAGTAGCATTCCCTCCTCCCACAGTTGGTTCTTCCCCCCCAAGACTTAGACACCATCCAGAAAAATAAGAAGAATAATACTAATACAGTAAATAAAATAAAATAAAATAAAATAAAATAAAATAAAATAAAATAAAATAAAATAAAATAAAATAAAATAAAATAAAATAAAATAAAATAAAATAAAATAAAAAAATAAATTAAAATAGTCAAAAGCCATCAGGAAGGCAGTGGTGCAGACTGTGGAGAGCCTGGGTTCAAATCCTTCTTCTGTGAGGCTCTGAACCTATATCCCACCACAATCTCTCTGCTAATGTATGGCAGGGAAAGGAGGAAGAAAGAACATATCTCCTGCACTTTCCATTTATTGTTGACTGACAATTCTGTAGAGTTATAAAGCCTCAATCAGTGAGATACAGGGTTCTTCTCACATTGTCTCACTGTGCCCTAAGCGGAACAGCTCTCATTTAATAGATGCTTCACCACAAAATCATGAGTCATCTGCAGTTTTGAACTTTTCTGGGATCAAGTCCCTTCAGATGGTTGAGGAATCTGCTCCAGCACCTATGTAAACTGGTGCTCTACTAAGCTAGTGAGTGAACAAGAGAGAAATCCTCTGCTAGATGACTTGACAAATTGGGTCTGAAAATAGTGTTGAGGCACAATAGTCCACGATTTTTGCCTTGGGTGCACAGAGGGATTGGGTGTTGTAGACTTCTTTTATTCTTCATTAAGATAAACATTTTCAAAAATGTGCTTGTTCAACCTTGCTCCCACTGTGTGCATGGGAGGGAGATAACTGAAAGTGGGGAGCGTTGCTTGGATCCTGCAAGTGGCTGAGGTCCAGTGGGGTTGGAGGCTTTCTTCCTCCTTTTGGAAATGCAAAGCAACCCTGCACCTCCCCTGCACTTGCAGAAGGATCGTGACAGCCCAAAGCACAGCGGCTTTGTAATTGCTGCATACACTTCGATCGGATTTACGTTTGGTAGCAGGGGCCTGCAGGGATGGCGTCTGTGAGAACAGGCCAGACAACAGCCAGCTCCAGATAGCTCCAAAAGGGCCCCGGCGCTTGCCAGAGCTGAGCCAATAAGCGATGTTGTTTGCACCTCTGGGAGAGCAGATGTAAGCAGGGGGAAATACTGCTGCACAACAGAAGCTGGAAGAGCAAGGAGTGAGAAGCAGCCCTGCAGCCCCCAAGGGCCGTGCAGCAGGAGGCAGGAGGTGCTCCAGGCTCACAGCAGCAGTTCCCCTGCGGGCTGTGCAGGGAGAGGCCCCTGGTGGAGCAGGCTGTCCCCCTGCACCCATGGGTCCCCCATGGAGCAGATCTCCACGCTGCTGCCCCCCTGTGGGTGGAGGAGCCCCCGGTGGAGCAGGTGGCTGTGGCCTGGAGGAGGCTGCGGCCTGTGGAGAGCCCCCGCAGGAGCAGGCCCCGGGCCGCAGCTGCAGCCATGGAGAGGAGCCCACGGGGAGCAGGGGCAGAGAGGGACCTTGGAGGAGGGAACTGTATCCTCTTTTTTCATCGGTGCTGAGATTGAGGATCAGGATTTCGTGGTAGGAATTTGTTTAGATGAACCAATTTACCTCCATATGGGTTTTGTATGTTTGTTTCACCTTGTCTTGCAGGACCATCTTGGCTGGGTCTGCAGTGTTGTGCAAAAGTGAAGTTTTTCACAATAAAGCGCAGCTTTTTTTTCGGGGTAAAGGCTGAGGTGGCCTTCATCAGAGTCTTGTGACCTGAAAATGCAGAAAATGGGTGCATGGCTGGCTGGGTGGGTGGGTGGGTGGGAGTTGGGAATTCAGCCTTGGGATCAGAACTGGGACGTTGTTGGGATAGGAAATGATCAGTGGGATGGGAAGTGATGATGGGGATAGGAACTCATTGGGATGGGATAAATGGGTTTTATTTTTATTGCATTCAATCCACTTTATTGACTGTGTTGTACAGTATGGCGTTGTTTTATTACTATAAAATTATAATGATTATTATTTAATCTTATCATGTTTGCATCTGTTGTTGTGAAGCAATGTTAAGAACAGCAACAAAATAGTTACCTACTTGGTAGCAGCATCCCTACGTTTGCTGGGGTCTGCTCTGTGCATTTTGAAGACCGTTCCATGCTATTCAGCCCCTTCAGGAGGAAATGGATGGTTCTAGGAAAATGCGTCTTGACCTGATGCAAAGCTGTGACTCAGCACCCTGCAGCCCCCTCAACCCCTGGCATTTTACCTGCAGCCCCTCCAACAACTCTGATGTTCCCTGCATCGACTTCAACCACTGCGCTGGGACCTGAGGCCCCTCAAAGCCTTGTCACTCGCCCTGCAGCCCCTCGAGCCCCTGGCATGTTCCCTGCAGCCCCTCCAAGCCTGGCACAGGCCCTAAGAGCTGGCTCCGGGGACTACCCCGGTGCTGTCTCAGGCGCCAATACACACAAGGGGAAGGAATGCATGCAGAAGTCATCTCGTTTTGGAAGGGCAGAAAGTCCTCCCAAGAAGGGGAAGGAGCAAGAGGAAGGCAAGGCAGCCTACCCCAAGGTAGGGCCATCCCAGGGAACAGGAGGCTGTTGGAAAGGAGAGCAGAGAGAAAAGCAGCAGCAAGCAGGTGATCCCCATCCCTGGGCGAGCTGCGAGCCATGGGACAAGATTGCAGCTGTCCTCCAGGCGAGCACATTGTCAGCTGGCTGCTGCGCTGCTGGGATAGCAGCTGCGGGAGCCTGGCAGCAGAGGGCAGGGAAGCCAAGCAGCTGGGATCCTTCTCTGGGGAAGGGGGCACTGAGAAAGCGCTTGCAAACGGGGCACAAGCCCTCAGCCTCTGGAGGCGGCGCCTGGCAGGCGTGAAGGAAAGGGATCCCTTCAAGGAAGATGCTGTGGGCTTGCTGAGGCTCGAAGAACAGACGCTGCTGGCTGCTACCAGCGTGCTGCAGCAGCGGCAAGAGAGAGCAAACCGTGGTGGTTTTCCTCAGCTGGGCAGCTGAGCTCCAGCACAAGCGCTCTCTCCCTGCCCCTCCTCCAACGCCAAGGGGAGAAAAGAGGCTGGAAAGGGCTCAAGGGCTGCCAGAAGGACAGGGAGATCACTCCACAAGGAGCGTCACGGGCAAAGCAGGCTCAGCACAGCCTGTTCCAGTCCAGCCCGGGGCCTGCTCCTGCGGGGGCTCTCCACAGGCTGCGGTCTCCTCCAGGCCACAGCCACCTGCTCCACCGGGGGCTCCTCCACCCACAGGGGGGCTGCAGCGTGGAGATCTGCTCCACGGGGGACCCATGGGCTGCAGGGGGACAGCCTGCTCCACCAGGGGCCTCTCCCTGCACAGGCCGCAAGGGAACTGCTGCTGTGAGCCTGGAGCACCTCCTGCCTCCTGCTGCACGGCCCTTGGGGGCTGCACAGAGCTTTCCCACTCCTCCCTGAGCCAGACGCTGCTGGGCAGAAACTTTTGTTCCCTTTCTTAGATGCAAGATCCCTTCTTAAATTCAGTCCAGCCAAGTAGGAAAAGTAAATGTGGACAGCTGTACCTTGGCAAAGAAGATAGTAGGGGACAAGGAGGTTTAGCAGTCAAGATGGAAGGTGATGCCATGAGGCTTACAGGCTAGTAATGTTCTAGTGAAACCCAGCCTTCCTAAAGAAACCTGCCTGACTACTTCACGTGAATAACAGACTCTGTTCAGCTATTTCCTAACATAGAAAGGGTGCTGACTGCTTCTTCAGAGTAACATGGTAGTGATACTGCTGAAATAGTTGTGGTTCAGACGTAGATCTGATTTCTCCTAAGCACGCTGAATTCACAGCTGTTGATCCTCCAGAGGAGGCTTTGCAATTGAACACCTGGAGAATAGGTAAATTTCCCGCTGTTGTTCTCCTCTCCTCTTGTTTTGTTTTGTTTGTTGTTTTTTTTTTCCTAGTAGCATAGGCTTAAGACTCTGAAGAAACGGGCTGCTTTTTTTCATTTCCAACACTGGCTGTTCCTCCTGTAGAGATTATATCAAACAGTCTTGAAGTGCTTGATGACTTACCAGTCTGCAGATTTATTATCAAACCAAAAAAAACCCCGACTTGGTAGACTATTTTTTTCTTACTTTTGAATGACTACTAGGAAGAAGGTTGTTCCGGCATCAAGAAAGTCACGTGGAATGTAATAAAATTTACTGAACCAGTAAATAAAAACTATATTTTTCTATTAGTTCCATTGTTTCAACTCTTCTGACGCTTATGGATGGCACAGATAACAGAGGGGAGATCGTGGTAATCGGAGCTACCAACAGACTGGATTCTATAGATCCTGCTTTACGAAGACCAGGACGCTTTGGCAGAGAGTTCCTCTTCAACTTGCCAAATAAAGAGGTGAGAACTTAAATTGAATGTTAGTGCTACCATGGCAAAGTCCAACTTTATAGGAAAAAAAAATAATTGACAACTTGAACAAAAGAGTGATATGTGGAGACACTGCAAAGTTGTACCTGTTTGCTTAATTATTTAGTCCACTTGGGCGTTTTCATCATGAAGTTGTGTTTTTGGTCTCAATCCTTCACTTCTGAATGAATAGGGGACGTGTTTGCATTTGATTGTGCCCCGGATCGGTGGTAGTAGTTTGAGTCATAATTATTTTCTTCTTTATAGTAATTGTAGCAATTTGAAGCATTGTGCCAGAAGTGCTTTCTGTGAATTTACAGCCTGAAAAGCAAATGTGATGAAGTAATGAGACTGTCACAATGAAAGCTTGCTAAGTTTTAGAGAAGATTTTTGGACAACAAAGAAATGTTTCTGGATAAATTTTTCATTACAGTATTTTCCTCTGGGTCATTAGGTCCCGTAGTTTGGAAACTTGTTATTGAAGCTATAAATGCCTTTTCTTTCATTGTAGGTTCCTAGAAAAAGTTCAGTATAACAAATAAGAAATATTCAATTTCCTGGTTGAAAATGCAGAGTGTATATTAAATAACTGTAAAATACTTGAAAGTTGAGCAAATAAGAAAAGCGTATTAATAGATGAGGGGTTTTGAGGAAGGACTGGGTTTTTTTTGTTTGTTTATTTGTTTGCTTGCTTTTTGGTTTGTTTGTTTCTTGGTATTTTTAAGGAAAACTTGGGACAAGCTAAAACGCAATGATTTTGCTTCCAGGCTAGAAAAGAAATTTTCAAGATTCATACTCGTGACTGGACCCCTAAGCCACCGGACATGTTGCTTGATGAACTAGCTGAGAAATGCATTGGTAAGACTGAAACCAAAATGGATTCTTGCTTGTGAGCAAGTTGTAAAGAACCTTAGCTTGTACCAGGCAGTACCCAAGCTCTTGTGCCTTGTTGCACAACTAGTCAACGAGGCAGCTGGCACGCCTTCATAGCAATCAGAGTTAGATGCTTTCATCTATTTACTCTTTGTTGTCGTTCTTTTTGTTGTCTGAGAACGTTAAATGGTTCTGGGGCATCTTCCTCAAGAGTATAGTTTTTGATGAGGAGTCTGTTTCAGCTGCATAAGCGCAAGATATCAGACAGTGCGCAACATGAAACTTCCCTGCAGAGCGGTAGCACTTTGAATTCCCTGTTAACCTGTTTGGTTTTGGCATTACAAATTGTTTAAATGTTGCATGTTGTAAACCTGGGCCTTGACTGATGTAACGTTTGATTTTTGTTTGTTAGGATACTGTGGTGCAGATATCAAATCTTTATGTACTGAAGCTGCGCTGTGCTCTCTACGTCGATGCTATCCTCAGATTTATGCAAGTAGGGAGAGGTTGCTACTATTAAAATAAAAGCAAAAAAAAAGCATTATATAAAAAAAAAAAAAAGCATTATATTATGCAAGTAGGGAGAGGTTGCTTCTATTAAAATAAAAGCAAAGGACTTTTTCATGGCTCTGAAGAAGGTTGTTCCGGCATCAAACAGGATCGTGGCTTCACCCGGACAAGCACTATCACCCATTTTCAAGCCACTTTTTAAAAGATCAGGAGCGAATATTTTACAAGTTGTGCAGAAGATCTTCCCGCATGCACAGCTTGCACTAAAGGAGGACCGACAGCAAGGTATAACCACAGCATTCACTTCTTTATAATTCTGCTAAAGCAAAAACTTGTGGTTTGTGCAATCAACTTAAACCTTTCAGACATAATGATGGTAGAATTTTATTATTTGCATGTGCATGTCTTTCTTTTGGGCATGTCTGGAAGATAACGCATAGGTTTTATTCTGGATTCGAAACTGAAATGCCAAATGGAAGCCCTGAATGACTCAATACACAGTAAAGGACGATGCGTTCTCTACTGAAGCATCCTGCTTCTGACGGCAGCTAAGATAATTAGCATTTGTAGAGGTTGACTTGAGGTTTGAAGTATAAGGCACCTATTTTTCTTTAAAAAATCAAAACTCAGATATTTGGAGGGGAAGCATTTCTAGGTCAATGTTTCTAATTCCTTTCTGAAGAATGTCGGGACCAGGATACAAGTATAACTGGTCTAAGCTAAATATTGTTTTAGCTATCATCGTTTTTAACCAGTCTCCTAATTTAAATGTTTGTAGATCGTACTATACATGTGCATGTGAGATCAATTAGCACTGATATTTACTAGATGAATGGAATTCTGTGGCCATCACATCCTTAATCCCCGTGCTTTCATTGTGGGAACCTCCTCCAGAAAGAAATGGTCTTGTTTTTTTTTTTTTTTGTTTGTTTGTTTGTTTGTTTTTAGCTATTTAGCAACTGCGGAAATTGTTTGTAATCTCCTTTATTCTAAGGGGGAGAAAAAAATCACCAAGAGTAGCGTACCTTATACGTACACATCAGTGGGACTTAGTACAGCTTTGTAGGGCCTTGTGCCATCTCCTTAGATCTGTGGTGGGATGAACTCTAGGAAATAGCTTTCAGTGTGTGCTCTCAAATGAAGAAAGGGTTTTGGCACTGATTTAGAAGCTGTATTCATGTAAGAGAACGAGACAAAGGCTATTCAGGAAAGTTAACAAACCTCTTTTGTCTTTCAGACCATTTAAATCCTATTTTACAAGATGATACGTTCGACAGTGATGACGATGCATCCTTGGTTTCTGGAGATGAATTAAAAGAGGGAATGCCTGACGGACCAGAGAAAAAAACGCCTCTGTTTCAGCAGGTAAAGAAAGATAGATCCCTGTTATGTTTAGATTCTCAGGACTGCTGAGTCTTTGTAAACAGTTCCAGCTGTTAAAAGTGCGAGGGGTGGTAGACGAAGGGGTAACATCAAGTTTGTGTGTTGAAGGGGTGCTTGGTATTCACAAGGAGAAAGGGTGAAGGGACTAAAGTGGTAATGAAGTTGCTCTGAATGACCAAATTGAAAAGCCCAGGCTTCTCTTCCTAAGCCAAAGTGATCCGTAGACTACCAGAACACGTTGACTTAATCCATGGCATTCTTTGAAAGACTCAAGACCACATAAATGTCCTGTCTGTCCTTTTAGCTAAAAATACCCCAACTTTATGGGTTTGTGTTGCCACCTTTTGCCCTTCTGTTTTCCAGGATTCTTAAACCAATGGTGAATTGTGTAGCAGAAAGAAAACTGAGAAATGGCTTGTTAAAACACCTTGAGAAAAATCTGAATGGTGTCTTTATTTGTTAAGCCACCAAGTTGTGTTAATCTTGTGGTATTTTAGTATGGAAGTCATGCAAGCCCACTGTTGGAAAGTTAGATCATGTTGTCACAGCTGGATCAGTTATTTTTCTCAGTTTCTATTGCTGTGCTGTCCAGAAGATTTTCTGTCCTCTAGAGCAAGGCTAAGTCTCTAGCATCTTTGATTTAAGCCAGCAAAGGTACAGCCTGATTGTAGTGGGGAAACAAATGCTTCTCACAAATTTATTTCCTAGTAGTAAAGCAAGATTGCAGGGATATTAATTTGCAGTCTTGGTTCAGTAAAGAATAGGAAACACAAGGGAAGAAGATGAAACAATTGGAATGACTGAATAACTTAACTGGAAATCTTACATGTATTTAATGTACCGCTACCATTTGGATTATTTGGGGATGGAAAAGTAAGTCTATAGGAAAATTACTTGGAACATCTGTGTGTGTCTATTCAGCACCTCATTTATAAACTTGTTTTCTTTACTCTTGTTCTAGGAGTGCTTTCTGTGAACCAACATCACGCCGGCCCCGTCTGCTAATAGTAGGAAAAGAAGGGTACGGCCAGGTTTCTTACGTGGCACCCGTGGTGTTGCACGCTTTGGAGAAGTTTCCTGTTCACACCCTGGACCTTTCTGTTCTGCTTACAAACGTTGCACCGCCAGAAGAGATCTGCAGACAGGTACCTTTTTTCTTTTTATTCTCATCGGATTCACTGACTGTATATAAAGGATCAATCGAGTTGCAAGTAAGGTGAGCAAAATTCATTGGTAATGGAGGTGGCGTTGTTTTAATGTGCTGGGATGTTTGCTTCTGTCTGAAAATCCCCTTTTCTTTTAGACAAAACCACAAACAATCTGGATGTTGTACATGTCCACATTTTCCATACCCAATTTTACAGTGATGATGTTGCTAGCAGCTCAGGAAGCTGGGCGGTGTTGCTAATAAACATCTCTTTGTGGAAAGAAATGCTGCTCATCTCCCTGGGATCCAGAAAGTAGTTCTCATTGCCTCCGAAGACTGTGTGCTCCCAGTAGATGGCTCTGTATCAGACTGCATGTCGGCTACTTTTTGTAGCCTTCTTCTAAATTGTATTAGTAAGGCAACCAAGGTTTGGGGCTTCTGTTTATTTTGTTTTCACGCGGACATACACAACTTGTGCCGTTGCAGTATGTGCAATAAAAGCATTAACATTCACTAAACACTTCATTTGCATGCTGATGTGGTTTTAACTAGAAAAAATAAACAGATCTGGTGTTTTTACTTTTAGGCAGGAAATCCATTTTATTGTTTGGCATCACTACCTTTAAATATTTTTACCTTTAGTGGGAACATTTGAGAGCCATACAAGTAAGGACAGACATGTTACACGACTGAATACTGATGTGTCCCATAAGAGGGACATTTCCTTTCTTTGTTATGCGATGATTGTGGCTGTGGCCATATAGCTACGGTGTCTAGCCACTGCCTGAATATATCCTTCCCATCTTCTGACTAGAGTTCTTCGAATACTGGTAATCTGAAAGGGTGCACAGAGAAATTCCTTATGTGAAAGGATGCTTGCCACTCTGTTCACATAGTTTCCTTTCATGGGGCAGTCAGGTGGCTATGTAGCTATGTATTAACAGGTTATTCTACGTGTTTTAGTTTTCTTACCCAAGCTTTCCTTTTCACTAGCTGATCCGAAATGCTCAGAAGACAGCACCAAGCATAATTTATGTCCCAGATATCCATTTATGGTGGGACAACGTTGGACCTGCCTTGAAACTTACTTTTCTAACTCTAACTCTTCCAGCATTTTCGCCAGTTTTGCTGCTTGCTACGTCTGATGTATGTCACTCAGATCTCCCAGAAGAGGTATTTGTCAATACTTTTCTTACTATTTCTTCAGTGTCTTGTAATTTATGAATGCTTTCAGCATCAAAATGCTGCGCTTTCTTAAATGCCTACTGTTATTACTCAGGCACCCTAACAAATCACTTAAAATTTGCTTAGAGAAAAAGAATACTGTGAAAGCATCTGCTTAAGGTTTTTTCTGAGTCAAGCAAGTGACTTTCACCCCCTTCTCATGCATGCAAATAATAAATTAATACAATAATTCTGGTGGCTACAAAGTGGTTCAGTCAAGAATATGCAGTGCTTGAAATGACAAGAAGATGTTTTTACTGAAGAGATTTCTTCTGACAGTCTGCCATTCCATGCTATGTTGGGTAAACTGCTAATAATGCAATTTAGTAGAGAATTGAAACACTTTGATTAAAAAAAAAAAAAAAAATCAGTTTCTTTCTTCATATAGGCCAAAGCTTTCCAAGCTGGAAAGCTGAGTTCCAATTTCTGCTCAAGTAACTTTGGAATGGAATTCTAGTTGTATTCCTAAATAAACTGTAGTAAAAGTACATGCAGAACTTCATTGACTTCTGAGAGTTTACATTAAGGGAAGGTGCCCAAAACAGGAACACGCTGTTCTCATTCCGATTATTTTGTCTCAGTTACTGGGGGAAGAGAACAGGTCTTACCTAGATGTGTTTATTATCAACTGCTTTGAAAGTGCTTGAGTTCCCACAGAAGTTTTTGTACAGGTTCTAAATTCCTTCTAAAATAAGTAGTGAAATTCCTTACCTACCTTTTAATACTAGAAATTGAAAATGGAGGAAGATGTAGAGGTACTAGCTACTTCAGACACCTTTTGGTAGAGAAATAAAAACTCAGCAAAAAGCCCTCACTTGTCTGCTGAAGCCTTTCTCTTCCCTCTATAGCCATAAAGGTTCTAAGTAAAGGATGCAGCAGGGCCAGTAAATACAAAGGAAGCGATGTTGGATGTGGTGAAAGCCATTACTTTATCAGTGTAGCGTACAATCCCTTCACCAAGATTTAATTCTACAGGTGATTCTTAAAGGTGATATTTGAATTTGCCATGCCAGCCTGTGAAAATGTAGCCATTTAAGGCCAGGAAGATAACTTTTTTCAGTTTGTGTTCTTCAGGTTATTATTCATTTTAAAAGGTACTCATCTTTTTGGAATAGAAGATGAGTTTTTGTGGCCTTAAATCTGAAATGTCTTTCCTCCTTCTGCTTTAGATCCAAAAATTATTTAATAAGGAATTTGGAGAAGTGTGCAATATTGAGTTGCCTGGTAGGGCAGAGAGAGCAGCTTTTTTTGAGGACCTAATTCTAAATCAAGTGGCTAAGCCTCCTGTAAAGAAAACAGGTGAGGAGGATATAAGAAGTACATCTAAAACTTTCCTATCGAAGTTACTAGCTCTTTGGGATTTGCTTTGGTGGTCATTTTCTGTCAGTAATTTTGTCATATGCTTGTATTTGAGTACTGTAAATTGGCTAATTTTTCCTGGTTAATTGAAGTTGATCGGACATTGGAAGTCCTGCCTGTAGCACCACCAGCTGAGCCTCAGAAGCCACAAGAGGAAGAAGTAGGGATGCTGGAGGAGGAAGAGGAGGATGCCTTGCGTGAACTTAGAATTTTCTTGAGGGACGTTACTCACAGACTTGCCACTGACAGACGTTTCAGGGAATTTGCAAAGCCCGTTGACCCACAGAAGGTAAACTAGTGCTGATCTGTGTGTGTCTGTAACTTCTCAGCGTTCGTATTTCTCAGCGTTTTGGGGAAGGTTCAACTTTGTTTTTAGGGCTGCACTATTAGGATTTTGCAAGAAGCAGAGGCAGTGCTTTTACTTCTGCTGACTCTCAGATGTCTCTTATCGGATTATTCGCTGAAAGCCCTGGTTTCATTCTAAGAAGCCAGTCCAAATGCCAACACAGTCTGTTCGTGAAAAGGCTTTGATATGTAGGCATGTCACAGCACTGAAAAGCACAGAGATCTTTCCTTATAATTACAAACAGTACTTACAGGACTACTTTAATGAAGTCTAAAGCCCTTTATTGGACTGTCAGTTCCTGTGGGAACAGGAATAGGAGCAGCAGTTTGTAAAAATAAGTTTTGAGATCCTGTTCTCTGTTTCATCTGGAACTCCTCAAGAGGAATCAACCATAAGTGCAGTGTGTTTTCTTTTTCCTCCAATAGGCTGCTTAGATCCCTTTTTCTCCTTAATTGATTAGATAAGCCTAAACTAGGGGCGTATATTTCAAAGACAGGTGTAACTTGACTATACCTGCGGATCAGCAAAGGCCTCTTCACGTGGGCATCCACTGGCTTTTCTTCCCCTTTTCTCCTAGGTTCTTGAGCTGTGAAAAATCTAGACAGATACGTATGTCTTCATCTGAACTAGTCATTAGGCTCCTCTTATGGTCTGAGGGAAGAAATCAGCACCTCTGGGCCCAGTTATCTCATTCTAAAGTAGATGCCTGCAATAGGTACTTCACAGGTGCAATTCATGCACCTTTTCCTCAATGTCGACAGCAAAAAGAATGTTGGATGGCTTACTCAGCTTTCACTGTTGTGATTTTCTGAAGCAAAGTGAAATGAATCTCCCACCCTCAGTGTTTCTTCTGTACCATGCACGTGCTTCTGACGTCCCTACTTCTTGTTGTCCTCTCCTAGCAGCTCTAATGCCAGTTGAAAGAGCCCTTCCATTTTTGAGAAGCAAACTGGTTAATTTCAGCATCTTCTGATGCATCGCAAATGTTCAGGGTTTTTAGGAAGTCGTTTATTTAAAGTTTTCAGAGTAATTTTGGTAGACAGTGTGCAAGGTTAAGAAAACCTCTGAATGCTTGTATTTGATCTGCAGGTACCTGACTATGCCACAAGGATTAAAGAGCCGATGGATCTTTTAACAGTTCTGACTCAAATTGACTCGTGCCAGTACCCCGCTGCAGGAGACTATCTGAAGGACATCGATCTAATCTGTAACAATGCCTTAGAGTACTACCCAGATCAAAGATCTACAAGTGAGGATGTGCTTTTTAGCCCTAGTTTAAAAAATCTGTCAAACGTATAGATGGATAAGTGCTGTGTGCGGACAATAGACTTTGGATGGATTCGATGATTTTGGACATCCACAGAGAACATCTCTTACCACATTGTAAATATTTTATCATTTTGCTACTTGGGCATGGAATTGTGATATAAATGTTCCCAAGGAACTAGTGCTTTTGTTTTAATTAACTTCTATGTTGATATGCTGAAAATATTCACTGAGATAACCTTTCGGAACCAACCTATGAAGAAAGCAATTTTTTTCTGTGATCAAAACAGTTTCATTGGTTGGTAGACAACATTCAGTTAAAGTCTGTAAAATTTCAGATTGTCAAAGAGCCTATGTTTTGCAAGACACTGCATATTCAATGGTGAGGAACAAAATGGATACAGAGTTTGGACGACTTTGTGAACAAATTAAAGAATCTCGTGAGAAAAGAGGTACGTGCTTTAACGCTAAGGATTTTAAGACTTGTCTCTGCATTTGTAACTGAAAATGCACAACGAAGATCTTTGGTATCTATTCTTTAATGCAAGGTCGCACCTCTCCAGCATGTGCTCCATGTGACAACTCCAAGTCACCACAGCAGAACCCTGCTACTGAAGACGACAAACCAGATGAAGAGAGTAATGAAAATGAGGCGATGACAGCGGCACCTGTAGATGCCAGTACACCCATTTCTAATGGTAAGTTGCATTTTATTCAGCTGCTCTTGTCATTCATACCTTCTCTGTCCTTGAGGCGCAACAGGTGTCTCTGATGCCTGGCTCTTTATGCCAGAGGTATTTTGTTTTCAAATTTACTTCAAAATGTGAGAGAGAAATCCAGAGGTCATCCATTCAATATAGTTATGAATTAAAGTTCAAAGAAAGTTGGTTTACAATATAAAAAACAAAAAACAAAAACAAAATAAAACAAAACAAACAAACAAAAACTTTGACGGCCCAATTGCCATTTAGTCGCCCCTAAATTGCTAATTCTTGAGGTAAAAAATGTTGTGGATGGCAGTTTCTGAATACTTAACTAGTTTTTAATTATGCAAAATGGTATTTTTACCCCCACTCCACCCCTCCCTTCCCCAAATGCTAAAATCTTAGCTCCCTCATACTGTGATTTCCAGTTGAAGGAGGGAAGTCTAACTAGTGAGAGTGGGAATTTTGCCATGGACTCCACCCATATCCTTTTGCAATACTATATGAATACTACGAATGTTGGGCAAAACCACAAAGTTTGTTTTTTCACAAAAGGTTTACCGAATCAGGAAGCATACGAGGTATGTCTTCACGTTTTTTCTCCTTTGAATATTCCCTTAAAATTGTCTCATTAATTAATCTCTTCCAAACATGTATTCAGCTTTTGAAGTCTTCAGCTTGATACCAGACTCGAAGGAGAGCTTATTTCCAGAGGCTTTTATGATGTTCATCTGTATTAGTTCATGCAGTAAGACAGTGACTTTATCAAATAACCTCACGTTGTATTAATACTGCCAATCCAAAGTAAGAATCCTCAGCATGTAAAATCCTGAAAGTGACTGTTTAGTGAATGAAATTCCATAGCAGTGTGTGTGGTTTGTTTGCTTGTTTTTAATCTTAATAGCAAACTGACCCCATTAACTTTCAACTCTTTTCTCAGCATATGTAGGCAGTGGTAGCTCAGTTCCTTTGTTTTCCTTGTCAGTCAAGTAAGATGAAGATAATGGATTTTGAAGAAAGAATTCTTTTGGTTATGTTTTGGATTACTTTTTTATGCTGTCTCTTTGTAGGTGCGTCAGAAAGAAAGTGCAGAAGGAACAACTGTGCGCATGCTGCAGCAAAGCGAAGAAGGAGTTCTCAATTCGATACAGAGAACAGAGTACCAACAGATGACCAAAACGATAGTGATGAAGAAGAGTTTGTGGACAAACATGTTTCTGACATATGTCAAGTAAAACTTAACACTGAAAAGGAAAGTGCTAAGCTTTGTGGATATTCCCCACCAAGATGGGGAACTATAACTAATGAAAATCCAAGTTCAAATGGTAAGGGAGAAGTCCAACGGATCCTTTAGCACCTTATTCTTGCTGAGGAGGATTGCACTATTTATTAGCTTTAGCCTTCAATTTCACTCTATTTTTTCTGTTACAGCTCTCAAAAGTCACCACACAGTTTATTCCGTAATGATGTTGCTCCTCTAATTGTGCAAGCCAAGCCCGCATGTTTCTGTAGGTGCTGTTTTTTTGATTCTGAAGTCTGTTTTTTTCTAATGGTACCTAACTGAAAGCCAGCAGTCACTGACATTCTTTTATTGTACGAGGTGCTTTCCAATAACGAGCAGCTTAGGTGAAAAAGCTGCACTTCAAGATGCGTGGATCCAGAGTAACATGTGGAATAGGAGACTTAAGCCCTAATGTTGTACTCTAAGATGTGTTCCCTAACCTGAATTGGCAACATGACTATTTTTTTCCACTATTAAGCTTTTCATTAGTGCTTTTGGTTTGTTTGTGGGTATTTTTGTTTGCTTTTTTTGTCTTAGTTTCTAATTTTTGTAGAGCAGTGACTTTAGCTGGAAAGAAGGGAGAAGCCAAGTATTTCTCAGTGAAGACGATAACAATTCTGTCTCTGTATTTGTAGAAAGAGACTGTTTGGCAGGTACAGGATACTTCACTGAGACTGTATTCTAGATAAACAGAAAACCTGACTGAAGAAATCTGTGTCCTTCCAGATTCCTGGGCATTTCAAGCGGTGACTCCTGAACGTTCTTGGGAAGAAGACCAACAACAGATAAGTGATGAGAACACTGTACAAGTCCCTACGGAGACAGACTACATAGTTATTGTGGATCGCTATGAGCTCAAAGTATGTCTAATTTCAGCTTTTTTTTAATGCTCAAATAGGACATATTCCTGCGTCATGTAAAATTGCAAATTAAGCCCATTGTTAACCAATGCCAATTAAAACAATTAATTGGAAGGACATACAGATAGTGAAATAATTCAGCCTGTAATGCACTGTGACTGTTTAGTTTCCACACCTCATGGAGATTTCTGTAGGCTACCATTTGCTTCTGGTTATCTGTAGTTTAGGAGACAGATTCTTTGCCTAATTTTTAAGACAAAAGGCCTTGCTGAATTTTAAAATACCACACTGACAACCTGCTAGTACTATTATGGATATCATTTTAATGATTCATAATTCTTATGATGGGTTTGAGGGCTTTTATTTGGGGATTTTTTTTCATGCTTTGATGTATTAAGAACCTGAAAAGGATCTTTATTTCTTGCAGTGATGATATTAAACCTGAAGTTAGCAGGTTGACGTAAACTAGCTAGCCATGGAGAAGTGACTACTTTTCTGAAATTCCTTGAAAGTGCAGTATTAGAATTTCTTATATTGTGTGTGTGTATATATATATATATATATATATATATATGTACATGAAGGAGGCAGAGTTTGCTGATAAGATGATAAGCAGCATTATTTCCAGGGGGCAGTAGTATTTCCATTTGGTATGGCTGCTCCCTAAAGCTACATGCTTGCAGGCTCACACAGGTAATGGACAGCTGTGGCAGTGGAAGAAGGTGCTGCCACTAGCTTGCCACTGTTGCTGTGCCAGAGATTATCATCTCTGCATCTTTGGTAATAGAAATGACTGTGTGAGAGAGAGGTGATTGCTACAAGCAGTCGCTTTGCTATTTACCCACCCCTGAATTTAAAGGTAGGATTGAGCAAACTAATCCACCTTTGCTCTGGGCGTTTGAGCAATCTGTTCTGCCAGCAGAGTTGTAGGCATGGCACACGTGGGTAAAGGTAATCACCTAAGGGTGCTTCCTTTTCCAGCTGGCACAGCTGTATCTACAAGATCTGCAGCCTTTTTACAGTGCCCCACGCTGCTGCAGTGCTTCTCTAATGAAATGCAACAGTGGCTTTGCTGTGGCAGCAGCTGTCCTACAAAGAGGATCGTGTCATTCCCTGCTGCTTTGGGAGCAGTCGACTTACAATTACAACCACTGATGTGATAGATTGGTTAGTAGTAAAAGATTGTCCGAAATTTCAGCCTTTCCTTTCTCTGAAATATGAAAAATTAACTCATTTTCCCTGCTGAAATCTCATGGGATATTTAATCTGTTCTCTGAAGTGTCACATTTTATTTAATAGCGTAAGAAAAAGTAGGCTCTCACTTGTATTGTTACTGTTCAACCTCCGAAAACATATAGAGCGTATTCAAAGGATCTGGTACTATTCTAAAGTTGTTGTTTTGCTCCATTGTTGTCTTCAGAAATTGTTATGCTTTGTCACTGAGATAACGAAGGGATTTGACATTTATCACCTGGAAAAAGTATATGGCGTCATTAATCAGTGTATTTACAACCAGAGAGAAGACTACGACAAAACCGATTTGGTGAAGGTAATTTTTGTTTTGAATTCTAGCACTTTCTGTCACTGTTACGCAGTATTTGTGTGTTCTGGGGTATCGTGGTTGTTTAGCATTGCTCTTCACTGCTTAGCTGTCTGTGCACAGACAACAACAGTACGACTTCTCCCTTTCAGTCTGGAAGACGTTTATCCACCTTGCAAAACAATTGTTATATTTGGCATAACTGTTGGCAGTTTCTGCAGGAAAAAGCTTGAACTTGAAGACAATGGGTCCACCCACACAGCCCTTTCAAAGCAGTTAACCTTAGTCTGTCAGTAGTTTTCCTTGGGAACCATTTTGGGAGCGGGAGGACTACAAAGGGAAGGTGCTTTTCTAAGTCTTTCACTCGCTCTCTCCCTCTACAGCCAGTCATGCACGGTGATAGCAGTTGTTCCATCCTTGGAGAGAAATTTAAGTATATAACAAGAGTTTGAGACTTCTCTCTAGTCACACTCTAATCTCTTTTTAACTAATGCGCTTGAGTATCTGTAATTGGGGAGATTTCTGCCTGTGCCAGTTTTACACTGAGTCAAATTCTCTGGTCTCTTCCTGTAAAAGATGATTTCGGAGTTGTCCGAACTCCTCAGAAATCTGTGTGAGGCGTCCATGGTCCAAGTCAGGTGTTCCCAGTATACGCTTGGATATTCACTCTTCACATTGAAGATCCTTGAACCCATTTATCTTAGAGTTGCTTGTGCTTGAGAACAGATGAAATTTGTTGTGCCGATCAGTCTGCCTTGAAAAGAGAGTGCCTCTTTTTTTTAGGCACTGGTCATCTCGATCTCTTCTTCCACATGTGATAAAGAGTTAGAACGGACACTCTGTTCTGCCTGTGAGAGGATTATTTAGATTCAGGGAGGCCGCTCCTGAAAAAAAAAAATGAGAACTTTTAGCTCGAGAAGGGATTTATTTATGTTATCTCATGGCCTGTGAACTTTTGTAACTTAACATTTAATTTAAGTGTTAAAAGTTAAGTAGCTTTCTTGGTTTTCTATTTCTTCCTTTAGCTTAGGCAAACAAATCTCTCCTATTCAGAGTGCACTGTACAAGTTAGTCAGGAGCGTGCTCTACTGTATGGAGAGAGAGAGAACTTAAGGAGTAATTATTCAAAGTCCAGAAATTAACTTGAGCTTGTTGTGGCTTCTCAGCAACTGTTTCTTCCTTCTAATTGTTGTGAAACCACTGCTGAGAGAGATCCATATAGTTTATATCCTCCTCTCTATTTTGGATGTGTAAGGATGCCTCTGAAGCTAGAAGGGGTAATAGGCCGTTGTGATGGTGGTAGCACACTGTTTGCTAAATATTACTAACCATGTATTACAAATTATTTATTTTTATAGTAATAGAAAGTGTTCTTAAGCTTTCATTTGTGCTTACTGCTATTTTAGTAATAGGTAGTAATGGTAATAGAAGGATGGTTGGACTAGATGATCTTGTGGGTCCTTTCCAACCTTGTGTTTCTATGATTCTTTCATGAGGAAGCTGTAGACCGCGATGAGGTCTCCCCTCAGCCTGCTCCTTTCCAGGCCGCACGGGCCCAGTGCCCTCAGCCGCTCCTCATATGTCTTCCCCTCAAGGCCCTTCACCATCTTCGTAGCTCTTCTCTGGACACTCTCCAACAGTTTAATGTTCTTTTTGTACTGTGGTGCCCAGAACTGCACACAGTGCTCGAGGTGAGGCCGCACAGCGCGGAGCAGTGCAGGACAATCACCTCCCTCAACCGATTAGCAGTGCTGTGCTTGATGCACCCCAGGGTATGGTTGGCCCTCCTGGCTGCCAGGGCACACTGCTGGCTCATACTCAACTTGCTGTCAACCACGACCCCCCTAGATCCGTCTCTGCAGAGCTGCTCTCCAGCATCTCATCGCCCAGTCTGTACATATAACCAGGGTTACCCTGTCCCCGGTGCAGGACCCGGCACTTGCTCTTGTAAAACTTCATGCGGTTGGTGATCGCCCAGCTCTCCAATCTGTCCAGATCTCTCTGCAAGGCCTTTCCACCCTCAACAGTCAACAACTTCAAGTTTAGTGTCATCAGCAAATTTGCTCAAAACACCTTCTAGTCCTACATCCAAATTGTTTATAAAAGCATTGAAAAGAACTGGCCCTAAAACGGAGCCCTGGGGGACCCCACTGGTGACCAGCCACCAGCCTGATGTAGCCCCATTTACCATAACCCTCTGAGCCCTACCCGTCAGACATTGCTCACCCATCGTATGATGTTTTTTATCTATGCTTGACATTTTTAATGGGATTGTGTATATGGTTTGCTTTTCTTGTTCTCTAAAATGACTTTTTGAGAAATCCTTTATATAATGAACATGAAGTTGAGGAATCACAGACAAGACAGGTGACAAGAACTTCTGAGGTGCTCAAAAGAGTACACCATAAAAATATCCATTTCTGCTTCCTAGCTTTTTTCCTAATCTGTTGTAAGTGCATTGTCATCTTTCTCCCGTGACTGCATTCTACAGGGCTGAGTTTTTGGGATACTAGCTAGCACTCCTGAGCACATTACTTCAGGTTTCTAGGCCAGTCTAATAAGCGTCTTCCACCACTGTGGCACCAGTATGAATATGAACCAGTCCTTTTTGTTAGAATTGTAGGGGTTGGAAGGGACCTGCAGAGATCATCGGGTCCAACTCCCCTGCCAAAGCAGGTTCCTTAGAGCAGGTTGCCCAGGTAGGCATCCAGATGGGCCTTGAATATCTCCAGAGAAGGAGACTCCACAACCTCCCTGGGCTGCCTGTCCCAGTGCTCCGTCACCCTCACCGTGAAGAAGTTCTTTCACATGTTGGTGCGGAGCTTCCTGGGCTCCATTTTGTGGCCATTGCCCCTTGTCCTGTCCCCACAAACCACTGAAAAGAGGTTGGCCAAATCCCTCTGTCCACCACATCTCAGATATTTATACACATTGAGGAGATCCCCTCTCAGTCTTTTCTCCAGGCTGAACAGCCCCGGGTCTCTCAGCCTTTCCTCACAGGGGAGATGCTCCAGGCCCCATTATCGTCTTTGTTGCCCTCTGCTGGACTCTTTCCAGGAGACCCCTGTCTTTTTTGTACTGGGGAGCCCAGAACTGCTGGACACAGTGCTCCAAGTCTAACTTTTCTCAATTGTTTCAGGATCTATCTATGCTATATAAACCATGGAGCTTTCTAGGCAAACACTGGCAAATCGTGAGCCAGGTGCAACTCAATGCCGACGTTTCCGTCAGTGTGTTAGGGGTGGCAGCTTTTTCCAAGACTGACCTACGCCTGGCACCTAATCTGCGTTTCAGTAGATGTACAGAAGGGTACAAAGAGCTGTGTTGTTAGCACTGTATTTAAAAAGCTACCGTGAAGAAGATGCCTGTGTTGAGCGGACAACAGGAAGCTTTCATTGCATCTCCAGGCAAAGGAGAGGAAAAAAAAATATCACTGAGGCAAAAATGTGTTTCTTCTTATCCACTTCAAGACGATGTTGAAAACCTGGTATCCTAAATGCATCTTTACCTATGGAACCACAGTCAGCTCATTGCATTGCAACTGGAAAATTTCATACTTAAAAGGGAATGACAGGCAACGAGGAAGCAGGAGCGTTCCTGGCATCAAAACTTTTGCTCTTCAAAGTTTTGGGCAAACTTCTCCCCGTTATTAGTCTGGAGAGAAGAAGACCTTCACAGTTAAATATATATAAAGGAGTAAATCTAGGTTGGACATGAACAGCTGTCACAGCTAAGGGTTCCCAGAAGCCCCATTCTGTTTTTTCTGACTTGGGGAAAAGATCAACTTTTAGCGTCTGAGGTAAAAACATTGCTAAAAGCAGCGGTATTGAAGAGAAGTACGTAGTGGGAGTTAAAGCGAAGCGTAGACTAAGATATCTGGACACGTACTGAAGGAAGAGCTCCTCTTTATTCAACTTGGAGGTGGAAAAAAAGGGGGTTGGGGGTGGGTTTTTTGTTTGTTCGCTGTTTGTTTGTTTTTTCTCCAAAGGTTTTGGGGGTGTCCCAGCCAGCCCCGGAGGGCATTCCTCCCTCAGCAGCGGGCACCTGAGGGGAACTCGGGGCTGGAGAAGAAGCCGAGGTCGGGGAGCCGGGCGCCCTCAGCGCCTTTATGCCCTGAGCCGAGGCGAGCCGAGCCGGGCCGGGCCGGCCGCCGCCTGCCGGGCGGAGTGGCTCCGCCCCGCTCCCTGCCGGGGGAGGCTGAGGCACCGCGGCCCGCCGCTGCCTGGCCCTGCCCGGCTCTCAAACCCTCCCGGGGACGGGGGGGGAAGCTGCGAGGTGCCAGGAGGATGCGAGTGGGTGCCGCGGGCTGCGAGGCGAGGGCCCGGGCGGCCGGCGGAGCTGGGACTCGGCGACGGCTCAGCGCCCGCCCCGCCGGCAGCGGACGACTCCCAGAGACACAAAACGGCGGCGGCGGAGGAGGAGGCAGGCGGCGGGGCTGAGAGGAGAGGGGGGCGAGGCGGCTGCGGGAGGCGACCCCAAGCGGCCACGGGAGACCCCCGGGGAGAAGGCGAGGCGCTCCCCCGGCCGGCCCTGAGAAGAGGGGCGGCTGCGAGCACCCCTTCCCCGGCTCTGTGAGGGGGGAACGGGGCGCGGTTGGGCTGTGACAGAGCCGGGGGTATGGGGGGCACACGGGCAGGGCAAGCAACTTCGCTTTCCGTGCCTTGAAACGGGACGGAGCCAGCCGAGACCGGGCTCCCCCCCCCTCTATATATACACACACGCGCTCGGTGTGGCGGTGGGAGGGGAGCGGGGCCATGTCCCCAGCCCTGCCGGGGGGTTTTGCGGTGCCGGGGGCTTTTGCGGTACCAGGGGCCGCCCTGACGCCCGGCTGACCCCCAGGTGCTGCGCGGCGCTGGAGATCGGCAGCCGGCGGGGCGAGGCACCTAATGGAGGCGGCGGCGGGGCGCTGAGGGAGCGGAGAGGCTGCGGCTGTCAGCGCTGCCCGGTAGGTGCTGGGGCTCCCCGTCAGGCTTGACGGAGGAGTTTGGCTTCGTTGAAGGGTGAGTCAAGGCTGAGGTGGCGGTCCCAGCCGGGACAGGCGCCCCAGAGAGCGCCTTGGGGCTGTCAAAGTGCACGGCGATCCGTGCAAAGGGGGCTTTGTTGTGGAAGGCCTGAGGTGAACACGAGCAGCCCGCTGGAGGGGGAAAGGAGAGGGGAGTTTGGAAAGCTGCGCTGCTGGTGTTAAGCAGCAGCCTGTGCTGTGTTGGTGTTTGCTCAGAGGGGTTTCACGCACGAGGAGCTGGTGGGTGCTCTGAGGAACCTGGTCCAGCTGTGGAGAACAACCTGTATGAGGCAAACCCCAGGACCTAAATGCCATAGGCTGTAAGTCCAAACCTCCCCGAACAAGCAGACATTATGTAGAAAACCCATTTGTTACCATCTTGAAACATTGCCAGCAAGGCAGCCTCTTCCAGTTACGCTGTTAATTGGGTTCTCCGGAGCTCGTTAGAAGGAGGTGCCATTTTTTCTAAACGAGGTGACTGCTAACTTCAGGCTGGCAGTCTTACTAGCTTTCCTCAGCCAAAAAGCCCTTTGCATTTCCGTAAAGCACCTGTGCACTGTGCTTGTTTAACAAAGACAAGTTTGAGACATAACACTTGGAGGTAGGGCACGCATTCTCTTTGTGAGGCTTTCCTACTCCTTGAATGCTTCTTGTGGCTCTCCTGGGCTCTCTCTTCTCTTGCCAAGCCCTCGATGACCTGTGCCTGCTTCAGCTGCATCCAGCGCTCCGTTTGCTAGCCGTAATTGTCGTCATTTATCTCTGCTGGTTATTACTGGGAAAACCGATGTTTATTGCTGCGTGTCCATGCGTCCCTGGAGCCTGTTAGAGCTTGGTTTTGAACGGTTCTGCCTTTTGTAAATTTCTCTACGCTGAAGAATTTCTGTCAAGTGATGGACTTTGTGCTGTTGTTAGGATTCCTTTTGTTCCTAATGTACCAAAAAGGCTGTTTCTTTGGGTCTTTTGCTTCCCTTAGCAGTTTGTGGTGTTTCACTTAGGCTTATTACTATCCTTGCGCTGTTTTTCCCCCAGTCACTTACAAAGCCTGAGGGACAGGATTAATTTTTTTTTAATCTAGTTACCATTAATATAAATGATCTTTTTGTTTGGATGTGACTTCTGAATTCATAACAGTCTTACTTCAAAGATCTACGACTGGTTTTGAAGTCTGATGCTTTCTTCAAGTTTGAGTTGAGAATTTCTTCCATCTTTATGGAACTAACTTCTAAAGCAGCAAGTCAGTGTAAACTGTTTTTCTAGTTCTGTTTGCACATAATAAATATAACGGAGGCATACTCTCTTGTGGCTGAGCTCTGGCCAATCTCTATTTCTATGGTCAGTTTCGCTTTGTCTCAAGGCTGAAGTCTAGCTGAGAATTCCCCTGTGCCAGATGCAGTATTTTTGTATATTATGAAGTTAGCCTCTCTAATTTTGAGAAATGCTGAGCCTGTTGCAAAATTGACAGAACGAGCTCTTTGGGGTCTGTTTAATAGAAGTCCTACGTGATAAGTTTTGGGGTGATGAGGGGAGGGGACATTCTGACCACATTTGGCGGAGTGCAGGAGGGCCTGGACGCGCTATTCCCTTCTGTGAATAGCGGTCGGTATTCCCTCTCCGTCCTGTGCCAGAGACGTGAGGTCACTGATCCATAAATGCCCGAGATGGTTTGCCTCGGAGTTGCCGGTGACTTGTAAACAAGTGATGCAATTTTCAGGATAGCACGGTTTCCCCTCCTCCCTTTGTTTCCTCGCTGTTTCCCAGTCAGGTACCAGTATCAGTGTTCAAGTCCGGCTGTCGGTTGTATCACCTTTGCCGAGTGTGTGCTCACAGGAATCCAGTTTTGTGGTGTTATTAATTAACTTTCTGACACTGTCACATCAGGCACTAAAGGTGCTTCCTCCTGCAGTCTACACAAGGGATGTGATGACTCAAGTTTTCAACATCTTTATTGTCATTGGTAGTATTAATTCTGATGTTCATCTTTTATTGCAGTCCATCATGTTAGTTTGGTTTGGTTTCGGGTTGGTTTGTGGTTTTGTTGTTGGTTTTTGGGGTAGCTCAGGGCCTCCTGAAATACTCCAACCACTCTGCTGCATAAATAGTTGTTTCTTTTTCTGTGGAGATGGGAGCCACCAAAAATGCCTCCTTTCCTTATCCTGTAGCAGCCAGATGGCATTTCGCAAGGCTGCGCCGTGCCTCCCTTTGGCTGATGGTTCATTTCCAGTTCTCTTGCCTTTCTGAGAGCTAGAAGGAACCACACCAGGACCACTCACCTCTTTTCGTGTACCCTTCAGAGTGCAGTGAGCTGCAAGGTGTTGCATAAAGCAGCATCTCTGCTTCCAGGGGATCCTTTCTACCCAGCTCTGGAAGTCAGCCCAAAGGGAGCACAGGGCTGCTGACGTGGAAGAACGTGAAGGGAAAAACAGGCAAGAACTCTGACCACGTTGCTACTAGCTCTTAGAAGACCTTGGAGATAGATCATGGAGAGCTTAATGATGCAAACATGCTTTGAGAGTTTGACTTCTGCTTGCACCTAACAGGTCCACAAGAGCTCACTTCCAAAAAAACCAACAGGCTTCCAGTTGTGTTTGGAGCCGTTCCAGAAAGCCACTTGGTGTTGCAGGTTCTCGTTGGGTGTCTTGGCCTTCTTGACCCACAGCTTGAAGCCGCTGCTGGAGCCAGCCTTGGAGCCAGCAGGGAGCTCCTGAACTTTGTCATGGTTATGGCAAAGGCTGCAGGTGTTCAGCGCCCTGAATCTGGAGAGCATCTCTCAAGCCACATATAGTTTGTGAGACCAGAAAGAGCTGCCGGCTTATAATGAGTGCTGTGACTTAGGCGCACGGTTTGTAGAGGTTTTAAGGCGTAGTGCATGAGTGCCAGGCTCCTGTTTGGTCACTGGGACAAAACGAGATCTGGGAATGCTGGATGTCCTAAAAAGAGTACAGGGGAGACAACCGGGGAGGAGATGTGGCTCTTCTTGGCCTTGTTTAGCCCCCAGCCCCTCTACACCCCACAAACCTTAGTTACAGCTTTGGGCTTCTGCAGAACGTCACAATGCCTAGTAAATCTTTGGGATATACTTAAAAGCAGGAAAATACTGTGTTGGTTTCTTCTTTTTTTGTATACATAGGGCAGCTGCCAGCAGCAGCACCTGCTGGAGTCGAGGGTGCTGAGCAAGGCAGGGTCGTGTCCCGAGCAGCAGTCACAAGGGGAGCTGAGCGGAGCCCGTCTGAAAACTCGGGGGGTTTCTGCTTCTTAGCAAGCCGAAACACAGCTCCCCGTCCCCAGTACTCCTTGCTGTGAGGATGAGGACTGAGGAAGGCTCACCCTGCCTGCAGCTTCTTCAGTTCTTCGTGCGGGGAACTCGTGGAGGAGCCAGTGCCTCTGGAAAGAAAGCACCTGTTGGTACTGTGGGCATCTGAGCGTGATGCTAACCCACGCAACGCTGCCCCTTGCATCTGACAAATGTTTTACAACTTCGACTTCTTTGCAGGTTTTACTTAAATTTGGTGGAGGAGGCTGTGGCTGAGCAGAGAACTAATTTGTTATTTCACTAACTGGAATAATTTACAATGGAAAGAAGCTTTTTTTAGTTAAAAGTTGTGTTTCTGATTACAGCTTCCGGTATTTTACCTCGCAGTCCACAAACACTCTTCTTAAACTTGATTCCTGACAAGTCGCTTTTCTCAGTTCTCGCGTTCTTGGACTCCACCAGGGGAAAAGGAAGGCCCTGCTAATATTGCTTGGCTGTTTCCTTCCAGAGGAAGGAGGGGAGAGTTGAGAAAAAGAGGAATGAAGTAAAATGAATTTACTCTTTGCACACGTGCTGAAAGAATAGGCAGGTGTTCTTGGGAATATCTCATTTAAATCTCTGTGTATGTGTTTCGAGAGGATGCGTCCTCACTTAGAGGAGCCAACATCCCATTGCTGGACCTAATCCTGATGGGGCTGGCATCTGAGGGTTACGCGGGCTGCTCCCGGCAGAGCTCTTCCCACGCGGGGAGGCCGAGGGAGCCGGTCGAGCACTGCTCCGCTGCCTGGAAAGATTCAGTCATTTCCACCCAAAGCGAGGAAATAAAAAGCTCGGTCAGCCATTTCATCTGGAGATACCCCGCCCTCCTCCAACAAATACGAAAAAGGGAAAATGTAGGCTTGGGCCCTCACATATCCCAGCAGTTTGCACCCATTCGGGCGATGCGATTGGGGTCGGGGCAGGCAAAATAGAAGTTACCTTTATTTTTTTTTTTAATTTCGGCAGAGGAAGTTATAAGGTTGATGTTGCCCCTTTGATATTTGATTTAACCCACTGACTGCCTGGGAAGGAAGGAGTCTGTTTAGTTTACCTTTGTCCTAGATTCAGTTTTAATATCTCATGTTTAATTGGAGGGGGAGGGGGGGGAGGAATCTTTATTCTTAATGATTCATGCTGCCTCAAAGCACAGTGGTTTCTACTTGTGTGCTGCCTTTCCCACTGGGGGAGGCAAACAAAAGAACAATAATTTCAGACTCCTCCTTCAGTTTCCAAGAGAACCTTAGCTGCTCAGGGATAGCTCTGAATTTTAAAAGCATTTTTTTCTTCCAAATTATGTATTGATTGCACATAAAATGGCAGCACCGTAATATGCAATTTCAAACAAATGCACGGGGGTGCTTGGTTGCTTTTAATGCTCCTCCTTTATTTTTATTTTATTTTTTTTCCTCCAGCAGAAAACAAAAAGTGGATTCTGTTCCCATAAGCCGCTCTTGTAAAATCTGCACAAACATTTATTAGTCTAGACACAAAATATTCTCAGCCGGCCTCAGCCTGACGATGGCAAAAAGAAATAAAAATAATAATAATAATAAAAAAAAAAAAGAAAAGGCAAGCTAATATTGTACTTGGCTGTGAAAAGGGAAGGGGGGGATCATGCCCCAGGCTAGTGAAGCTGTAACATTTTGCTGGGGCTGCCTGCAACAACAGATGCATCTCGTTCCCCTGGGCTTCCAGTCCTGCCTATTCTCTTCTGCTGAACTTGGCCGCTCGCAAACATTCCCTGTGAGTACCACACCCCGGGCTTCTCCTGGACGCTTTTGATTTGATTGAATGATGGCACCAGGCATGCTCCTCTTCACCAGGCCTGCTCTTCTGCCCCAGAAATCATGTAGCGAATTCATTGATTGGAAAACGTGCAGAATAGGTGGGATCTGGGGTGACTGGTAGAAATCAAAAGGGTTTGAAATAGGCGATGTGACCGCAGCTTAAACCTGCAGGAAGGGAGCATCGACCCGAATGGTTTATCTGAATCTTCAGCTGCAACTTCTGTAAATACCAGCTCCTTCTCCTCATTTGCTACCATGGCAGTTTGCAGACTTTTGCTGAGTTAAAAGGACAAATCATAGTTGTGCGCGTTTGTTTGATCAGGCCTTTACCTCAGCGCTCACGTTCTCAGACTGCTGGGGTTTTATATTTTTGTCATTTTCTTAGAAAATGGCGAATGATGCATATCCCGGCTTCCAGATGATTAGTTCCTTTTGCTCCCAATTTGTGTCAGGCTGCGTTTGGTTGGAAATGAAAATGTAATTGCAAATTCCCCTCAACAGCACAACATGTCTGTGGTATTAATTAAAGCACTGTAAATACGTAGAATATCTGAGAATGCATTCCTTCAAGCGTGGCCGTGTTTTTTTAAACCTACAGAGGAGGCAAAATACGGTATTTAGGCTTAGTAGATGAAATGTATTGCTTCTGTGGTGGCAGATCCGTGTCTTGAGATTTTAAACCTGGTGTATCTCATGCTCGAGCCTTCAAAGGAGATGTTACATAGACAATAAAACGTCCTGCTTTTCGGGGAGGGCTCTCCTTAGGTCACTCAGAAAACGCCTTCACTCTTCACTCACTGCAGCATTCACAAAGTGAATGCCTTCCTGTAAGGTTAGTCACCGATGGCCACTCATTCCATGCTTTCACTAAGAAAAACCTTCGCAGCTTTGAATCTGAATTTCCTGCCCCGCGTTTAGGTGAGCCCGGAGCGGCGTCAGGCATTGCTGGGCTCCTCGTCCGGCGGCGATGGTGAAGTGAAAGATGCCAAAAGTGAAGTTTGACAGTGAGCTCGGGGGCTTGTGCTGGCCCGGTGGCTCTCTAAGCCCCCGTGTCTGAGCAGCGGGAGCATCCGAGCAGCACAGGACGGAGCTCAGCAAGAGGCTGGGGTCAGGGCACTGCTGCAAATAGCAATGCTTTGCTGGCTGCAGAAGTTAACCAGGTACACAGCGCTGTTTTACTACATGGTGGAGACCTACGGAGAGTGTTTCTGCCCTCCTTTTTAGCTGAAACATCCCCAGATTCTAAGGGGAAAAGGAATAGAAGGGACTTGCGGAGCAATGTTCTAGTGAAACCCAGCCTTCCTAAAGAAGCCTGCCTGAATAATTCCTGTGAATAACAGACTCTGTTCAGCTATTTCCTAACATAGAAACGGTGCTGACTGCTTCTTCAGAGTAACATAAGTTAGTGATGCTACTGAAATAGTTGTGGTTCAGACGTAGATCTGATTTCTCCTAAGCACGCTGAATTCACAGCTGTTGATCCTCCAGAGGAGGCTTTGCAATTGAACACCTGGAGAATAGGTAAATTTCCCGCTGTTGTTCTCCTCTCCTCTTGTTTTGTTTTGTTTTGTTTTGTTTTGTTTTCCTAGTAGCATAGGCTTAAGACTCTGAAGAAACGGGCTGCTTTTTTTCATTTCCAACACTGGCTGTTCCTTTTGAGCCCCGCCTTCTATTTTTGCAGTCACAAGATATGTGAATGTAAATTCCTGGGAGAGAGGTAGAAAACTCTGTTTCAACTGGTGTCTTTTTCGGCTATGTGGGGAGACCAAATAGGGTGGTTTTGAATCTTCTGGCTCTTATTCAGAGCAGCAGCATGTGGAGGGAGACAGATGCGTGTGCTTTTTTAGTGCAATGGCTTCAGAAGCAAGAGGGGAAAAAACACTTTCTCTGGGAGCTGGAGAAGGTGTCCTTATCGCAGGAGAGGTTTCTAAATGGCATATCTTTGCGAGTGTTCCTGTAGTCTGGAGGTTTTTGTTTGTTTGTTTGCCTTTGGAAGGTTTTACTGTTAATCTTCACGTCCTTCAGCAGAAGTGAGAAATGTGATTTTATTTTGTGCAGTGTCGCGGACCCTCCGAAATCTACTGGGAAGGATGAATACCTCGCACAGTACCAATGTGATGACAGTGGAGACAAGGAGAAACCAAGAAGATCAAAAGAACGTGACCTTATTTCAAAAGAAAACGTTTTGTACGGCAAAGAGTCTTCTGAGCCTGGTGAGAAATTGCGGCAAACTTCCTCTCTCGAGTGTGACACTGAATGTAGCTCTAAAAAGCTTTCCTCCTCAGCTATTGCAGAGAGATGCCAAGGTAGAAAGGACAAGACTAAAAACACTGAGAAAGAGCATTACCAAAGCACGAGGGAACATGCTCCTAGTGAAGAGAAGGAGAGTCAAAAAGCAGGTCCTTCCAGCGGCCAGGTTCAAAAGGCGTCACGCTGGAGCTCCGAGTTCGGCAGCATTCCGAGACCGTTTTGGCGGTTGTGGAGACGGCCCTGGCTGAGGTGGCTGCTGCTGTTGCTGCTGTCCCCTCTGTCCTCGCTGTTGCCGCTGTTGCCGCTGTTCCCGGACCTTGGAGACCTCCGGCGGCTCCCTGTGACAGGCCCTGTGGCCCCGGGGAGCTGCCCGCCGCCTCGTCGGCCAGCCCGGCAGCAATCCTGCCAGCACAGAATAGCTCACTGCGTTTCAGGGTAAAGTGACGATTAATTTCTATTTCCTGGCCTGGGTGCTGCTTCCTTCTTTAAGGAAGCTTCAAGGTTAAAGGTTAAGCTCAGTTATGTCAGGGCCCAAGTCCGTTTTGTGAAGGGGCTCTTGTACGAAAGCTTAAGCTGGGATTGACTCTCTGCTAAGCGGAGGCCAAACGTGTACCTACTGAGAAGCAGGTCCTAAGTGATAACATTTTCTAAAGAGACTGCTAAACACATCTGAACAGTGCTGCTGCAGAACTCTGAATGGGGGGATAGCAACTGTCTTAACTGATCTGGAATCTTGAGTTTACTTTTCAGTGGACAAGAGGTGTGTCTCTCAAGGCAAACAAAGAGAGGAGTAACACCCGATACTCATGTCAACATAAATTTATGCTCAGAGCGTAGGTGTAGGAACAGCATCGGTATGTATATGGAACATCGGGAGAGGAAGCTCTGTCGGTATTTACAGTTTTTCTACTACCTTGTCAGAGAGACGTTATCTCCACATTAGAAATGGATGTATTTTGAAACAGTGGTGGTGGATCGGATTTCTTCTTTCTAGTGTTAATATTTGCTCTTGAATCGTACTTAATACCTGGTAACGCCTCAATCAGTTGTCAAAAATAAACTTAAAAATGTGTAAGGCTTATCTCGTTGGTCAGTATAAAGATCAAGGCTTTTTTCCTTTTTCCTTTTTCCTTTACCTTTTCCTTTCTTCCCCAGTGTTGTTTTTCTTTTCTCCTTCTCACTACAGTCTTAATTTTGTTTCTTGTCCCTTAAGTGTGTTTTCAGTGTGTTGCTGAAACATTTTCTCTTTCAATCCGAAAAAAGGAGCTGTCACTGGTGAAGATCGGAGCTTATCTGAAAATCCCTGAGCCCAGGAGCTGTCACCTTAGTCTTCCAGTCGGACAAGGACGACTTCATTTCTCGTGTAAATGCATTTTTCAGGTTTGCGTATTGTTTTTTCAGGAACGGAAAGTGTATATAGAATGGATTTAAAATCAATCTTAAATGTAAAATGTCAAGGGAAAAAAGTTCTAGTTACAACCTCTGCACATAATTTGCCAGCTGTGGGACTAGGAGTTTTCTTATTTACTGTGTTTTGTTTAACGTGTCTGAAGTTTAATGGATAGCAATCAAGGCGTGCTAGAAATCTGAAAGCACTTTATGCTTTGTTCTCTCAGTCATTTTGGTATAACAAACTAGCTTATGTTTTAAACGCTCCATTAGGTTAGTGGTTTCCCTATAGGTAACAAGTCCCTGTGTGCTACAGTAAGACAGTAACAAAACATGAAGTATAGAAGTTCATCCTGTCATGGATGCTTCTGCCTACGGACACACAATTATGCTTATTTAAAGCGGTATCACCTTGAAACCTAATCAGCATTTTAAAAAGGACTTTGTAGCAGTTATTGGCTTTTGTCCTGGAGGGCTGAGGTTTGTTTTGTTTTGTTTTACATTCAGCATTTCCGTTTCTAGCTTGCATTGCCCTGTTGTTTTGCATGAGGAAAACGTGCAACTTTACAAAGCAGAACGGAAAGAGCTGCTTTTTAGTCTAACGTTTCAGTTTTTTGTAGGAGTTTTAAATGTGGTAGGAGTAAAACACCAGAAGTACTGCTGCCAAAGTTATATTCAAACTCGTATTTCGTGGAGAAGCAGAAGAAGCCCAGGGAGAAATAAATTTGCAAACGTGCTCTTCATGCTCTCCTTTCCCAAGATTTCTCTGAGATATAGCCCATCCTCTGTGGGTTTTGAGGTATATGGTTCCCAGGAGTGAGAAGGAGGGCCAAACATCTCTCTTCTTGGATCTCAACATGCCAGGGCTTTAGTGTACTGCCACTTACGGCTCCGCTTTTTCACCTGGAAAAAGCGACCACATGATGTAGACTGAGGAGCCCTCACAAATTAACTTGCTATCACAAAGTGACGCCCAGAAAAGGTGTATTTAAAAGCTAGGCTCATTATAGAATAACAACAAACCCCTCATGATTGGTGCAGTAGACAGTGAGGTAGAGGGCGATCCCTGGAAAGACAGAAGAAAAGGAGCAGTGAGTTCTGGGTACCTTTGTGCACACGAAACAGAAAAACACAGGCAGTGAAGTAATAGTGTTCCATTACTAACGCCAGCAATAGATAATTGCAACAATTATCTATTAGATCATAGGTAATAATTAACAGATAATTGTGCAACTCTGGAAATCAATAAATAACTGATTCCCCTCAGAGAATGTCTTCTACATTTTTATATTAAAAAGACTCCAGAGTTGTAATGGATTAAAATCCTACGGAAGTGAAAGAAATGGCATCAGCCACTAGTTCTGCAGAAGCTAAAAGTAATACCGATAGAGTTTAGATGGAAATTTTCACTTTGTGTGTTTAGTTTGGGGATTCTTTTTAAATCATTCATACCAGCGATTTAGTTCTTAAGGCTGTTTCTTTGAGATTAAGTGACAGGACTTCTGCTATTCTTTTCTTCTTGGAATGCTTCTTGATATTCTTACGTCAACCAGAACTTCTGTCTCTGTCGCAGATGTCAACAATGACCGTAGTTAAGAAGCCCAAATCTTCAAAGTCTAAAAAGCCCTCTTCAAGGCGGTCTGGCAAATCCAAGAAACCAAGTACTAAAATACTGATGTCACGCACCGCAAACTGGGGCCAGATACCGCCTGCAGAAGATTCAAGCCAAGTCTCTGTGGCCCAAGGACGTGGAGGTGCTATTTACTGTAGATCATCTGAAAAATCTAAGGCTTTTGCCCCAAGAGATCTAAGTAAGTGTGAGCTTTATCCTGACTCCATTTTCTTCAAAGCAAAAGTAGAAAATGCAGTTCTTACTTGTTGCACTGATAGAGAAGGGGACTAGTGTGAACAAAGACTTCAAAAGCGAATCCCCTAAGGCAACTGAAGTGACTGATGTTACAGAAATTAATTTTGATATATTTACAGTCAACAGAGAAATATGGGGAGCTTTTTGTAATGCACAGATTCATCCATGTCTTTTCCGTTTTGCAAAGAAAAGTGTTTGATTGTTGCTATTCACAGCTTCCATTTTTCACACGTTTTTTGAATGATAACATTGCTCAGGAAAAGATCTGGTATCTGTAGGGGTACCGTCATTCCTAGTTACTAGTTTTTACCTTTTTTCCGTATAATTTCAAGTCTAAGCTTGTGGTTTAAGTTATAATAAGGAAAAAAACAGTAGTTGAGTTAATCAGGTTAAAGATTATAGATGGAGAGGAACTTGGCATTAGGTACTGCAAACAGAATGGCAGTTAGCCTTGCCTTAGAAAAATTAAAATGGTTGACGAAAGCTGGTTTTTTGTTTTTTTTTTTTCCCCAAAACATTGTGTTGACCAGCCAATTTGAATTTGGCGGTATTAAAGCTGTCTGCAATAATTTTCTTCTGGCTTGGATTGTAGCTAGCTCCTCTAGGTGCTCCTGCAGAATAGTATTTTTTTAAATACCTTCCTTAGAAACAAACAAACAAAATCTCTTTTTAAATTTAACTTTCTTGCAGTCGTTAATGATGGAATTGCTCCACCACAGAGCATTCTTTTTCCACCTGAGAAGATTTGTATGGATTGGCGAGAAACACAAAGTGTTGGAGTTGGCCTGTACAATCTTGGCAACACATGTTTTCTTAATGCTACTCTACAGTGTTTGACCTACACACCCCCACTTGCCAATTACATGCTTTCTCTCGAGCACGGCCAGTCATGTGAGTACTTTCTAAGAGTATTTCAAATCTGTTGGACAGCTCTGAAGGTGAAAGAACAGCAGTGATTCTGAGACAAGCTTATTTGCCTGATTTTACCTGTAGAAGCTGGCTTTGAGCACTGTATTAGCAGTGGGCTCCGAATAGCATACGGAGTGCAATTAATGCACTGTTTGTTTAATGAATGAATTTATTTATTTATGTATTTATTAAAGGATCATTTATTGCTTCGTGGGAATAATGAAGTGCATTGGACAGTAATGCATTTAGTAGTAATTTTAGAGAGTAATACATTTTTCAGCCTGTGGAGTTCACATTCCTGTCAGCCTTTACAAATGTGACTTTGCAGTAGTCTTTTAGATTTCTCATCACAAAATGCATTTGAATACAGGCTTAGTGGATATTTTTATTCTGTAAAGTTGTGTGAAATGAAATGTTACAAGACTGTTGGGACATTGGCATCTTGGGAGAATAGAATGTAGCAAGGAGAGTGGATATCGTATCTATAGTTTAAATTTTACTTAGATGTTTGTTTGTAGTTATGGATATTTTGCTGGACTGGGATGCTTTCTTCTTTCACTCTTCAGGTCGTGAACAAGATTTTTGCATGATGTGCACAATGGAGACTCACATTAACCAGGCCCTGCGTTGCACTGTTGATGCCATCGAGCCTACGCATGTTATCAGTAATCTCAGTCGTAAGTGGCTTCAGATGTGTTTCTTTTCGATAGCTTGTAATCTTCAAATACTTATTTGATGTGTATAAGTGGTTTTAACACTAGAAAGAAGAGAGATTTTAGAAATACAAGAATGATTTCATTTTTAAATGAGGTGAATACTATCATCTTCTTCTTTAGGAATAGGACAACATTTCCGTTTTGGCAGTCAAGAAGACGCACACGAGTTCTTGCGCTATACTGTTGATGCTATGCAGGAAGCGTGCTTGAATGGAAGCACCGAGTAAGCATAAACAAGTTCACTTTCATACATTCTCTAGCACCTTCTAGTCCTTTATTTACTATCAAAAATGATCTCTAGCACCTTTTAGTGCCTTATTTACTATCAGCAACGAAAGTCTACATCATCCTTAGTTTTCATAAAACTCTTTGAAGAGTTAACTCTGCGCCTTAAATCTTCTGAGGTCTGATTATAATTTATTTCCAGATTGGACAGATCTTCTCAAGCTACCACCATCATTCATCAAATATTTGGAGGATTTCTAAGATCGAGAGGTACTTTAAAAAATATTCCTGTCCTTAGAACTGATCTGTGTCTTTTGTCAGTAGTAAAGCAGTCTGTAGTTTGTCTAAAGTAGTATCTGGCAACAACTTGAATTTAGACAGTTAGTCTCCTTCACATAAGGTTAAGCATTTATATTTTGCTTCCAGTGAAGTGCTTGAATTGCAAAGCAGTTTCGGATACGTATGAGGCATTTCTTGATATCACTTTGGATATAAAGGTAAGATGTTTTCTAAATATAATTCATGATGTTTAAGTACATGCCTAACTTTCTAAATTAAACTTGTTTACCTTAAAAAACCAAACCACATATAATGTTAAAACGTAAGAGCTTGGTGGTGCTAAGGAAGTGGATTGGACTTTGTCCTTCTGTGGAACCCATGTAAATAGTCTCCACATTTGCATTGGGTTTAAGGGGAAAGAATTCTCTTTCTGCAAAAATTATAATGCTGTCATACTTCTCTGTTGTTCTACCCCAATGTACATCTAATTGTTAGACTGATGAATTTGTCCCCAGTATTGATGACAAAGCACACTATAGATGCTGTCTAGGCTAGTGGAAAAGTATTTGTTCCGAAGTCAAATGACTTCCAGGTGAGGTCAATGCTGAGCATGCTCTTTCTGCCTCCTTCTTCACAGTGCTCATAGTAGATCGCTGGAGTATGTTAGTAAGATTCTCTTACAAACTACTAGTACGTCTCTGGAATTTTGAATTTACGGTGACTTTACGCTCTTCTTTCTTGCTCCTCTAGGCGGTTTCATCTGTTACCAGAGCTCTGGAACTCTTTGTGAAACCTGAAGAGCTGGGTGGAGAGAATTGCTATAAATGTAGCGAGTAAGATTTTGATGAATTAGGTCTTAATCCTAGATGTCAGTTTTATATGTTGCATGACTCTGTTGGACTACCTCTAAACTTTGGATCTACTTACGAGTTTTGTGGAAGTTTATAAAACACTTGGATTTTTGTTTCTTTGGAGGGGGGAAGTCTTGTTCAGAGGCATTCCCTATGGGTTTGCAATTCTCTGGCTCGTATTTTGCCATCAGAATTCAAAAAGAGATACTTTTGTTCTTTCTATTTATTAGCTCTCGACAGTACTTTTCTTGATGTAAACTGCCCAGTTTCCGTTGTTCTCTGGGCTAGTGGCTAATTTTCACTGCTTACACTGTAGGTCCTACCTTGGAGCGGGCAATGTATCAAACTGAACTATTGTGTTTCAAAGGATGGCAGACAGTTTCAGTGTCTTTCCAGACAAGCTCAGTACATGAAGACTTCCTACTGTTAAATGTCTCCCTCCTGTAGAATGACCATGTGCTTCTGTTGTATTTTTGATGTTGATAGACGACCTATGTTGGAGATTATTTGCAATTTCTAGTCCTGGGGACCAAGGCTCTCTCGTTCCACTTTCATTATTTGTATTTCCCTTGAAAGCTGAAAGAATGTATCCAGGATTGGAGTTCAAATAGCCACTTTTGTAGACCAAGAAATGGTACCTTGCCATCCAACCTGGTAATACCCTTTCGTGAGAGATTCCTGTTCCTGCTATGCCCGGGGTTTTGGGAGAATTTACCTTCTTCACTGTATTAACAAACCTGACACGCAGTGCATGGGTTTATGAAAAGAAAAAAGACCAACCTATTATGCAAGTAAATGTCATTCAAATAGCATAGGCATGCGTGAGACATTAAAACGAGTTTGTTTTGGGGGCGAAAAAAGAAGATGCCTTCAAACACTTATCTCTGCTTGTTTTTAAGGTGTAATAAGATGGTTCCTGCATCCAAGAGATTTACCATACACCGTTCTTCCAAGGTTCTCACAATATCACTGAAAAGATTTGCAGATTTCACAGGTGGAAAGATCAACAAGGTATATTTACCACTGTAATGCAACTATATCATTGTGTAATGGGACATCCCCCAAAGCTGAAAGTTGTTTATATTTTCAGACAGTAATTGTAGACTAACGACTATGGCTTATTCTTTCTCTTAATATCAATAAAGTTCCCGCTTGACAAGAAGCATATGCTTTCCTCTGAGAAGGCTGATTCATCAGGAAACAGTTCTCTGCAACTTCTAGTCTTAAACATTGTTTATGGGAAGACTTATTTGTAGTGAATCAAGAAATATCTTCTAGAAATATATTCTAGAAATAAATTCTAGTCTGTGTTTTTTGGAAGTGTTTTTCTCTGGCTAGTCCACGAAGTACTCTGGGATAATTTTCTATCTTCTTGGTCTCTCTTTAGGAGGTGAAATATCCGGAGTATTTGGACCTGAGAGCCTACATGTCACAGTCAATGGGAGAACCACTGCTCTATGCCTTATACGCGGTGCTGGTACATCACGGTGTCAGCTGTCACTCAGGACACTATATATGCTATGTAAAGGTAGAAGTCAACAGCATTTCTAACAGGGTAAAGGTTGTGCTGGCAAACCAGTGAAAGCGTGACTAGCAGCTACTGTTTCTAGGGAAAAAGATTTCATTATATTTTTATTTGACACGTGTGTATTTTGTTCCTATCCGTGATTTCATTTGGAACACGTGCAATTCACCTAAAGAAATGGTTGTCTTTATTTGCAGGCTGGTAATGGACTTTGGTATCAGATGAATGATGCTAAAGTAGTCCGTACTGACATTAAGAGAGTTCTTGGTCAGCAAGCTTACATACTTTTTTATATCAGGTAATAACAAATCTTAACATGTGTTCAGAAGAGATTTACTTTCCTGTTATTGATATTTTTCTGTTTTGCAAGTGTTTTTCTTGCTATCCCAGGGAAAGATTATTATTTGTCTAATTCAGTTCTGTCTAACCTGAAATTCTCTGTGTCATTTATTATCTTTTGTTGCTTGGCCTGAAACTGCAGCACTTGTGTAAATTGCTATCTATGTGTTACCTGTAGCTGGCTAATTTAGAGAAGGAGAAAAATGAAGGTCATCTGTCGTGTAAGAATGAATGATTGTTCTGAAAGTGATAGTCTTAGTAGGAAGACTGTTCTCTCCTTTTCAGTTTGTAGTCTTGGCGAAGCCTTCTGTAGAGAAGGCTTCCATATCGTATGAACTGTTCCTCTAAAATTATAGGATGGGATTTAATCCAAGAGTAGGCTGAAAGAAAAACTAAACTCCGATCACTGCTCTTTTCTGAAGGCGCTATGATTTGACACTTGGAGAACGTGCGTTTTACTTGCCAGCACCATCTTATCCCTGTTCATTCCCTCCTGGTCAGCAGGGGGCTAATAGTAAGCAGGCTGGATTTATGGGACCACGACTTCTTCCTCATATGATTAAGGTAATTCAGGGAAGTGGGAGGGCAGGTAACGGCACCAAACTGCTAGTGGGTTTGGGGTTTGGTGTGGGGTTTTTTGTTTGGTTTTCAGCATCTTAGTTTTGTTTTCCTTCCCATGCTGCAGCTTTCTTCACAGCCTTCATGCTACAGCCAGAGTCATTCAAACAGTGGTTACTGCTAAATTGTGCAGCCATGCGACTCCATTACTTAATACCTCCAAGACAGCTTTCTAAAGCACAGAGAGCTACGCTCTTTGACAATTTAAGCAGAGTGTACTAATCCTCGAATCATTTAAAAGAGGACTTGTTTTTCCTATCGTCGTCACTTTAGCTAAGACAGGGAAAACTAATTGTCTTATTCCTGAGCACCAGAACAATTACTTCAGGCTTTTCAGGGTATGTTTAAAGGGGAAAATAAATATATTTGGGAATAGCAGCAGGTAATGTTAAGTTGTTTGGCTGGTTTTCAAAGATGATGTTAATTTGATTCCAATCGGCTGTAAACCAAAAGCAGGAATTGAATACGCTTATTGGACTTGCATTTATCTTTAAAGGGCAGTGTGTTTTTCTTTGTAGGTGTTAAGACCATTTGTAGAAATACTCAGTAGGAGAGTTTTGTGTTTCAAAATGTTAAATGCAGTGTTTGCGTTAATCCATCTTGCCATTTCTTCTTTTTAAATACAGAATTCAAGCCGTTTAAATGGAAATGGATCCATAAAAGAGGACGCAAAGACCACTGGTGTCACCCTAAAAAGGCCATCTTCAGCACCACCGATGGCCTGTGTTCAAAACCAGACAATTACCAGGCCTTCAATTACTGATCCGTCAAGAAAACAGAAGATCACCACCAGTATTCACAATAAATTGCCTGCTCGTCGGACTGTGTCACAGCCTGACTGTCTTAGCAGTGCTGCGGAGGACGAAGATCTCTACCAGGCTGTTCCTTCATCCACAATTACAAATTCGGTAATGCAAATGAAGCAAATGCAAACAAGCAAAAAAGTTTCTGATGAGATTTTTGTGGAGCCAACAGTGAATGAAAATCCTAAACTCAGCTCTGATAACACAGTCCCTTACGGTGCAGAATCTTCAGGAAAATCTGAGGAGGAGTCAAAGGGCTTATTTAAAAGGAATTGCAATGCAACGTCCTCTAATGGAATTTTGGTTGGAAAGGTAGTCCGTACATTGCAGCATTCCGGTTCTTCCTGTCAGAATGCTGACGAAGGAAGATCCCAGCATGAGCTGCCAAAAACCGATTCACTAAATGGTGCTATTAGGTTAGTTAATGAATCGAAAGAAAACGGACTGAAACTTGATGATTCCACTTGCCGAGTTGAACCTGTTAAACCTTCTGAGATGTTCTTTTCTAAAACAAATGGATTGCTTGAAACATAGATTTGCTCCATCGAGAATTTCTCACCTATGATGTATTCGGGAGTGTTTATTGTGTTCCTAATTCAGGTGAAATACTGAGAAAACACAGCACAAATGTGATTGTAAGACTTTGTGGTATTATCCCATTAGAATTTGCAGAGCTTACATTACAACTTGTCAACTTAAGCTCAGCTGAGATAAAAATTCCTAAGTTTCATAAAGTAGATTTTGGGAGGTGAGTTGGGGTTATCTTTGAAGTGTAGATAATGCATACAACTCAAAACGGTCTTGCTTACCATTTAATGGAGAAATTCTGACAAGACTAGTCCTCAGTACTACTACAAATAGTATTTTTTTGTCTGCTGACTTGTGCGTTTTGATTGCAGATGCCTGGAGCTATGCCTTCAGTCAATCGAGAAATCATCACGGAGTCCCTCACAGCCAGCCAGCTGAACAGCTTGTCAGAGGAAACGAGGTAAAATGAGCACAGTCTGATTAAGACAAGACCTTATGGAAGTTCGTTACGGTTTTATCTGTCTACTAATAGTATTTAATGGAAGGATTTAAATTAGTACAATTCCATGCTGTATGTCCAGCGTTACGAACAGAACTAATGATCAGCACTGAGCATATCACTCTGATGCAGGTTGGTGCCTCAAGGAGAACTTGTGTTCCTTCATAGAATGTTTTTCCATTTTTCTCCACTGTCTGGAGAAACACTGGCTGTTCCCCGCTCGCCCCTATGCCTTTTTTCTCAGAGCAGCAGGTGGAAGGAGACGGATGCATTTGCTTTTTTAGTGCAATGGCTTCAGAAGCAAGAGGGGAGAAAGCACTTTCTCAGGGAGCTGAAGAAGGTGTCCTAATCACAGGAGAGGTTTCTAAATGGCATATCTCTGCGAGTGTTCCTGTAGTCCGGAGGTTTTTGTTTGTTTGTTTGCCTTTGGAAGGTTTTACTGTTAATCTTCACGTCCTTCAGCAGAAGTGAGAAATGTGATTTTATTTTGTGCAGTGTCGCGGACCCTCCGAAATCTACTGGGAAGGATGAATACCTCGCACAGTACCAATGTGATGACGGTGGAGACAAGGAGAAACCAAGAAGATCAAAAGAACGTGACCTCATTTCAAAAGAAAACGTTTTGTACGGCAAAGAGTCTTCTGAGCCTGGTGAGAAATTGCGGCAAACTTCCTCTCTCGAGTGTGACACTGAATGTAGCTCTAAAAAGCTTTCCTCCTCAGCTATTGCAGAGAGATGCCAAGGTAGAAAGGACAAGACTAAAAACACTGAGAAAGAGCATTACCAAAGCAAGAGGGAACATGCTCCTAGTGAAGAGAAGGAGAGTCAAAAAGCAGGTCCTTCCAGCAAGAGGAGGTGTTCTCAGAGCGTGGAAGTTGTTCATCAAAAGCGTCACAAGCAGGAGCACTGGGAGGGAAGCAGGTGCAGATCTTTCCCTGGTGAAAGAAACAGCCCTGAGAATGGCAGAAGAGCAGTCAAATATTCAAAGTACAGATCTGGCAGCGGAGGAAGATCAGAACAAGGTAGCAATAGATATTACCGATCCAAAGGGGAAAGAAGTTGGAGCAGAGAAAGATACTATCGAGATGAAGCACGGAGGTGGGAAAGTTGTAGCTATTACAATGATTACTATTCACCTCATGCGACAGGAGACAGTAGAGAGAGAAAGTTCTCTCACGGCGATGCAGCCTTTGACAAATGGACTGCAACTTACTACGGCAGGTCACATAAGCATTGTCATTACAAAAGTGGATGGCCTCACGGTTCCCTCTTGAGAGATGAAGATGGACGTCGCTTTAGCACACCCCGAGCAGACTTGCATCGTTGCTCGGTATCTCAGCAACATTCTGGAAGACATTCTCGTGAAAGACATGCGCTTCCACCTGTGTCAGCTCATTTGGAGAACTGTCGCCAGAAAAATGAAACAGAAGGAAACAGAAAAAGAAAATCTACCCGTGCAGAAGGTAGTGAAAGTGAAATAGAAAGGAAAGACAGAAAGATAGAAAAGGAGCTTTTAGGTGGTGAAAAAAATGCAAAAATATCACAAGTTCTAGAAGAAAAAGAAGTCTAAGGATAAACATGGAGAGAAGGACTCCAAGTAAGCAAGGATTCCAGCATACTCCGCATTTTTTATCCTAATTCTTTTCTGGGTGCTTCTCATGTATTCCTTCTTTTTTTTCTTTTTTTTTTCTCCTTTTTTTTTTCTTCTCTTTTTTTCTTCTTCTTTTTTTTTTTTTTCTGGTAGTTTCTAAGTTACTTAGATAGCATCAGCTGGCTGGGGATCATGTTGTTAGGTTGATCAGTGAAGATAGGAAAGCTATTGCTGAATTGTTTCAGAGCACTAGCTTTGGACCACATAGTTGGAAACACATCCGTACACCATTCTGGATTAGGTTAAAAGTTTTTTTCTGCTTGCACATATTCCAGAGCTAGCCATTGTTAATGATCTGTGTACAAACCAGGACCTATGGCCCTCCAATCTGAGGGCTTAAGTTTGCTACATCTAAAGTAAGTTGCGTGTGCACAAAGTACCACAAAATAGCTGACATGCTGCAAATCATCACCTGTGGTAAAATAAATAAAGTTTCATATAGGCAACAAGTGCCACATCTTTTTTTCTCTTTTAAACTTGCATGTTTCTTTCAGACTTCACGATTTGTGTTTCTGTGTGCTCCACTTTGACAATGCCAATCCCAAGCGTAAAACAAGAAGAAAAAGGAGAAGAAAAAGAAGAAAAAAGAGAACCAGCAGGAAAGTGAAAGGCTCCTTGGAACACTTAGATCCTCATTTCCAGAAGATAACGCGGGAGAAGAAGGAAGAATCCCATCCTCCAGATGGCTCTTCATGTGAGCAATGCAGAAGTGAGAGCAGTAAACAACCTTACAAGGAAGGGAAGCCTTCCAGTGCAGGCGAAAGCAAGAAATACAGCTCCGTCTCATCCAACGAGTGTATTAAAGGTAAGCGGCCGCAGTGTGTTTGAGGAATTCCTTTTCTATTAATGTAGAGATTATTTCCAACAGTCTTGAAGTGCTTGGTGACTTAACAGTCTGCTGGATATTAAAAAAAAAAGCTGATGGACTTTTTCTTTCCGTTTTTAAATGACCACTAGGAAAGAATGCCTGAAATAAAGAGGTGAAAGGCAAATAGTTTTCATTTGGTGTGATGATTAAGTGGCAAACAAGAGGAAGAGTTGCAAGATCCCTTCTTAAATTCAGTCCAGCCAAGTAGGAAAAGTAAACGTGGACAGCTGTATCTTGGCAAAGAAGATAGTAGGGAGCAAGGAGGTTTAGCAGTCAAGATGGAAGGTGATGCCATGAGGCTTACAGGCTAGTAATGTTCTAGTGAAACCCAGCCTTCCTAAAGAAGCCTGCCTGAATAATTCCTGTGAATAACAGACTCTGTTCAGCTATTTCCTAACATAGAAACGGTGCTGACTGCTTCTTCAGAGTAACATAAGTTAGTGATACTGCTGAAATAGTTGTGGTTCAGACGTAGATCTGATTTCTCCTAAGCACGCTGAATTCACAGCTGTTGATCCTCCAGCGGAGGCTTTGCAATTGAACACCTGGAGAATAGGTAAATTTCCCGCTGTTGTTCTCCTCTCCTCTTGTTTTGTTTTGTTTTGTTTTCCTAGTAGAATAGGCTTAAGACTCTGAAGAAACAGGCTGCTTTTTTTCATTTCCAACACTGGCTGTTCCTTTTGAGCCCCGCCTTCTATTTTTGCAGTCACAGGATACGTGAATGTAAATTCTTGGGAGAGAGGTAGAAAACTCTGTTTCAACTGGTGTTTTTTTCGGCTATGTGGGGAGACCAAATAGGGTGGTTTTGAATCTTCTGGCTCTTATTCAGAGCAGCAGCATGTGGAGGGAGACAGATGCATGTGCTTTTTTAGTGCAATGGCTTCAGAAGCAAGAGGGGAAAAACACTTTCTCTGGGAGCTGGAGAAGGTGTCCTTATCGCAGGAGAGGTTTCTAAATGGCATATCTTTGCGAGTGTTCCTGTAGTCTGGATGTTTTTGTTTGTTTGTTTGCCTTTGGAAGGTTTTACTGTTAATCTTCACGTCCTTCAGCAGAAGTGAGAAATGTGATTTTATTTTGTGCAGTGTCGCGGACCCTCCGAAATCTACTGGGAAGGATGAATACCTCGCACAGTACCAATGTGATGACGGTGGAGACAAGGAGAAACCAAGAAGATCAAAAGAACGTGACCTCATTTCTAATGAAAATGTTTTGTACGGCAAAGAGACTTCTGAGCCTGGTGAGAAATTGCGGCAAACTTCCTCTCTCAAGTGTGACACTGAATGTAGTTCTAAAAAGCTTTCCTCCTCAGCTATTGCAGAGAGATGCCAAGGTAGAAAGGACAAGACTAAAAACACTGAGAAAGAGCATTACCAAAGCACGAGGGAACATCACGGAACATTTTCCGTGATTTTCTTCCTGAGCAGAAGTGTGCAGTACTCCTTTTCCATTAATGTAGAGATTATTTCAAACAGTCTTGAAGTGCTTGATGACTTACCAGTCTGCAGATGTATTATCAAACCAAAAAAAAAAACCTGACTTGGTAGACTATTTTTTTCCCACTTTTGAATGACTACTAGGAAGAAGGTTGTTCCGGCATCAAGAAAGTCATGTGGAATGTAACAAAATTTACTGAACCAGTAAATAAAAACTATATTTTTCTATTAGTTCCATTGTTTCAACTCTTCTGACGCTTATGGATGGCACAGATAACAGAGGGGAGATCGTGGTAATCGGAGCTACCAACAGACTGGATTCTATAGATCCTGCTTTACGAAGACCAGGACGCTTTGGCAGAGAGTTCCTCTTCAACTTGCCAAATAAAGAGGTGAGAACTTAAATTGAATGTTAGTGCTACCATGGCAAAGTCCAACTTTATAGGAAAAAAAAATAATTGACAACTTGAACAAAAGAGTGATATGTGGAGACACTGCAAAGTTGTACCTGTTTGCTTAATTATTTAGTCCACTTGGGCGTTTTCATCATGAAGTTGTGTTTTTGGTCTCAATCCTTCACTTCTGAATGTATAGGGGACGTGTTTGCATTTGATTGTGCCCCGGATCAGTGGTAGTAGTTTGAGTCATAATTATTTTCTTCTTTATAGTAATTGTAGCAAATTGAAGCATTGTGCCAGAAGTGCTTTCTGTGCATTTACTGACTGAAAAGCAAATGTGATGAAGTAATGAGACTGTCACAATGAAAGCTTGCTAAGTTTTAGAGAAGTTTTTTGGACAACAAAGAAATGTTTCTGGATAAATTTTTCATTACAGTATTTTCCTC